>NW_024711929.1:0-21899 GCF_018991925.1 Homarus americanus | reverse complement strand
GTATAACAAAGCCCCCTGATCGAGTATACCAATGCCCATGATCGAGTATAAAAAAGTCCCCTGATCGAGTATAACAAAGTCCCCTGATCGAGTATAACAAAGTCCCCTGGTCGTCTATAACAAAGACCCCTGGTCGAGTATTACAAAGTCCCCTGATCGAGTATAACAAAGTCCCCTCATCGAGTTAAACAAAACCCTCCTGATCGAGTATAAAAAAGCCCCCTTTTCGAATATAACGAAGTCCCAAGAACGCGTATAAGAAAGTCTCCCGATCGAGTATAACAAAGTGCCATGATTGAGAATAACAAAGTCCCCTGATCGACTGTAACAAGGTCCCCTTATCGACTACAATAAAGCCCCTGATCGAGTATAACAAAGTCCCCTGATTGAGTATAACAAAGTCCCCTGATCGAGTATAACAAAGCCCCCTCATCGAGTTTAACAAAACCCCTGATCAAGCAGAGATAAAAAGCCCCCTGGTCGAGTATATAACAAAGTCCTCTGATCGAGTATAACAAATCCCCTCATCGAGTTTAACAAAACCCCCTGATCGAGTATAAAAAAGCCCCCTGATCGAGTATAACAAAGTCCCCTAGACGAGTATAATAAAGTCTCCTCATCGAGTATAACAAAGTCCCCTGATCGAGTATAACAAAGTACCCTAATCGAGTATAACAAAGTGCCCTGAAACGAGAATAACAAAGTCCCCTGATCGAGTTTAGCAAAGTCCACTTATCGAGTACAAGAAAGCCCCTGATCGAGTATAACAAAGTCCCCTGATCGAGTATAACAAAGTCCCATAATCGAGTATAACAAAGGCCCCTGATCGAGTATAACAAAGTCCCCTAATCGAGTATATTAAAGTCTCCTAATCGAGTATAACAAAAACCGCTGATCGAGTATAACAAAGCCCCCTGATCGAGTATAACAAAGTCCCCTGGTCGATTAAAACAAAATCTCCTGATCGAGTATAACAAAGTCCCCTGATAGAGTATAACAAAGCCCCCTCATCGAGTTTACCAAAACCCCCTGATCGAATATAAATAAGGCCCCTGGTCGAGTATAACAAAGTCCCCTGGTCGAGTATAACAAAGTCCCATGATCGAGTATAAATAAGGCCCTGGTCGAGTGTAACAAAGTCCCCTGGTCGAATAACAAAGTCCCATGATCGAGTATAAATACAGGACCCTTATCGAGTATAACAAAGGCCCCTGGTCGAGTATAACAAAGTCCTTGGTCGAGTATAAGCAACAAAGTCCCATAATCGAGTATAACAAAGGCCCCTTATCAACATAACAAAGTCCCCTGGTCGAGTATATAACAAAATCCCTGGATCGAGTATAACAAAGTCCCCTGATCGAGGCAACAAAGCTCCTGATCGAAAGTAAAACAAACACCCCTCATCGAAAGCTAACAAAACCCCCTGATCGAGTATATAAAAGACCCCTGTCGAGTAAAACAAAGTCCTTTGGTCGAGTATAACAAAGTCCCATAATCGGTATAACAAAGGCCCCTTATCTAATATAACAAAGCGCCCCTGGTCGAAAGTATAACAGTAAATCCCCATGATCGAGTATACCAAATTCTCTATCGAGTTTAATAAAACCTCCTTGATCGAGAATTAAAAGCCCCCGGTCGAGTATAACAAAGCCCCCTAATCGAGTATAACAATGTGCCCTGATCGACTATAACTAAGTGCCCTAATCGATATAACAAAGGACCCTAATGCCGTATAACAAAGTCCCAAGATCGAGTATAACAAAGTCCCCTGATCGAGTATAACAAAGTCCCCTGATCGAGTATAACAAAGCCCGAAGATCGAGAATAACAAAGTCCCTTGATCAAGAGTAACAAAGTCCCCTGATCGAGTAAAAGAAAGTCCCCTGGTCGAGTATAACAAAGTCCCCTGGTCGAGTATAACAAAGGCCCCTTATCGAGTATAACAAAGGCCCCTGGTTGAGTATAACAAAATCCCCTGATAGAGTATAACAAAGTCCCCTGATCGATATACCAAGTACCCTAATCGAGCATAATCCAAGTCCCTGGTCGAAGTATTACAAAGTCCCCCTGGTCGAAGTATGCTAACAAAGTCCCATAATCGAGTATATAACAAAGGCCCCTTATCGAGTATAACAAAGTCCTCTGATCGAGTATAACAAAGTCCCATAATCGAGTATAACAAAGGCCCCTTTATCGAGTATAACAAAGGCCCCTGGTTGGCGCAACAAAGTCCCCTGATCGAGTATAACAAAGATCCCTGATCGAGTATAACAAATCCCCTGATAGAGTATAACAAAGATCTCTGATCGAGTATATTAAAGTCCCCTGATCGAGTATAACAAAGTCCCCTGATCGAGTATAACGAAGTCCCCTAATCGAGTATAACAAAGGCCCCTTATCGAGTATAACAAAGTCCCCCGATCGAGTATAACAAAGCACCCTCATCGAGTATAACAAAGTCCCCTTGTCGAGTATAACAATGTCCCTATTCGAGTATAACAATGGCCCCTCATCGAGTATAACAAAGTCCTCAGATCGAGTATAACAAAGTCCCCTGATCGAGTATAACAAACCCCCTCATCGAGTATAAAAAAGCCCCCTGGTCGAGCATAACAAAGTCCGCAGATCGAGTACTACAATGTCACCTTATCGAGAATAACAAAGTCCCCTGATCGAAGTATAACAAAGCCCCCTCATCGAGTTTAACAAAACCCCCTGATCGAGTATAAAAAAGCCCCCTGGTCGAGTATAACAAAGTCCCATGATCGAGTATAACAAAGGCCCCTAATCGAGTATAACAAAGTCCCCTCATCGAGTATAAGAAAGCCCCCTGATCGAGTATACCAATGCCCATGATCGAGTATAAAAAAGTCCCCTGATCGAGTATAACGATGTCCCCTGATCGAGTATAACAAAGTCCCCTGGGCGTGTATAACAAAGTCCCCTGGTCGAGTATTACAAAGTCCCCTGATCGAGTATAACAAAGTCCCCTCATCGAGTTTAACAAAACCCCCCTGATCCAGTATATGAAAGCCCCCTGGTCGAGTATAAGAAAGTCCCAAGATGGAGTATAAGAAAGTCTCCCGATCGACTATAACAAAGGTACCATGATCGAGAATAACCAAAAGATCCCCTGATCGAGTTTAACAAAGTCCTTATCGACTACAATAAACCCCTGATCCGAGTATAACAAAGTCCCCTGATCGAGTATAACAAAGTCCTGATCGAGTATAGCAGCCCCCTCATCGGGTTTAACAAAACCCCTGATCGGTATAAAAAGCTGGTCGAGTATAACAAAGTCCCATGATCGAGTATAACAAAGGCCCCTAATCGAGTATAACAAAGTCTCCTGATCGAGTATAACAAAGAACCCTAATGGCGTATAACAAAGTCCCAAGATCGCGTATAACAAAGTCTCCCCATCGAGTATAACAAAGTCCCCTGATCGAGTATAACAAAGTACCCTGATCGAGTATAACAAAGTGCCCTGAAACGAGAATAACAAAGTCCCCTGATCGAGTTTAACAAAGTCACCTTATCGAGTACAAGAAAGCCCCTGATCGAGTATAACAACGTCCCTTGATCGAGTATAACAAAGTCCCATAATCGAGTATAACAAAGTCCCCTGATCGAGTATACTAAAGTCTCCTGATCGAGTATAACAAAGTCCGCTGATCGAGTATAACAAAGCCCCCTGATCGAGTATAACAAAGTCACCTGGTCGAATAAAACAAAATCTCATCATCGAGTATAACAAAGTCCCCTGATAGAGTATAACAAAGCCCTCTCATCGAGTTTAACAAAACCCCTGATCGAGTATAAATAAGGCCCCTGGTCGAGTATAACAGAGTCCCCTGGTCGAGTATAACAAAGCCCCATGGTCGAGTATAAATAAGGCCCCTGGTCGAGTGTAACAAAGTCCCCTGGTCGAATAACAAAGTCCCATGATCGAGTATAACACAGGACCCTTATCGAGTATAACAAAGGCCCCTGGTCGAGTATAACAAAGTCCTTTGGTCGAGTATAACAAAGTCCCATAATCGAGTATAACAAAGGCCCCTTATCGAATATAACAAAGGCCCCTGGTCGAGTATAACAAAATCCCTGATCGAGTATAACAAAGTCCCCTGATCGAGTATAACAAAGTACCCTGATCGAGTAAAACAAACACCCCTCATCGAGTTTAACAAAACCCCCTGATCGAGTATAAAAAGCCCCTTGGTCGAGTATAACAAAGTCCTTTGGTCGAGTATAACAAAGTCCCATAATCGAGTATAACAAAGGCCCCTTATCGAATATAACAAAGGCCCCTGGTCGAGTATAACAAAATCCCATGATCGTGTATAACAAATTCCTCTCATCGAGTTTAACAAAACCTCCTTGATCGAGTATTAAAAAGCCCCCTGGTCGAGTATAACAAAGCCCCCTAATCGAGTATAACAATGTGCCCTGATCGACTATAACTAAGTGCCCTAATCGATATAACAAAGGACCCTAATGCCGTATAACAAAGTCCCAAGATCGAGTATAACAAAGTCCCCTGATCGAGTATAACAAAGTCACCTGATCGAGTATAACAAAGCCCGATGATCGAGTATAACAAAGTCCCTTGATCAAGAATAACAAAGTCCCCTGATCGAGTATAAGAAAGTCCCCTGGTCTAGTATAACAAAGTCCCCTGGTCGAGTATAACAAAGTCCCGTAATCGAGTATAACAAAGGCCCCTTATCGAGTATAACAAAGGCCCCTGGTTGAGTATAACAAAATCCCCTGATAGAGTATAACAAAGTCCCCTGATCGAGTATAAATAAGTGCCCTAATCGAGCATAACTAAGTCTCCTGGTCGAGTATAACAAAGTCCCCTGGTCGAGTATAACAAAGTCCCATAATCGAGTATAACAAAGGCCCTTATCGAGTATAACAAAGGCCCCTGGTCGAGTATAACAAAATCCCCTGATAGAGTATAACAAAAGGCCCTTATCGAGGTATAACAAAAGGCCCCTGATTTGAGTATAACAAATCCTGATAGAGTATAACAAAGTCCCCTGATCGAGTATGAAATAAATTGCCTAATCTGAGCATAACAAGTCCCCTATTCGAGGAAGTATTACGAAGTACCCTGATCGAGTATAACAAAGGACCCTAATGGAGTATAACAAAGTCCCAAGATTGAGTATAACAAAGTCCTCTGATCGAGTATAACAAAGTCCCCTGATCGAACATAACAAAGATCCCGTCATCGAGTATAAAAAAGCCCCCTCATCGAGTATAAGAAAGGCACCTGATCGAATATAACAATGTCCCTAGTCGAGTATATACAAAGTCCCCAGATCGAGTATAACAAAGTCCCCAGATCGAGTATAACAAAGTCCCCTGATCGAGTATATCAAAGCCCCCTCATCGATTATAAAAAAGCCCCCTGGTCGAGTATAACAAAGTCCGCAGATCAAGTACAACAAAGTCACCTTATCGAGAATAACAAAGTCCCCTGATCAAGTATAACAAAGTCCCATAATCGAGTAAAACAAAGGCTCCTTATCGAATATAACAAAGGCCCCTGATCGAGTATAACTAAGGACCCTAATGGCGAATAACAAAGTCCCAAGATCGCGTATAACAAAGTCTCCTGATCGAGTATAACAAAGTCCCATGATCGAGTATAACAAAGTACCCTGATCGAGTATAACAAAGTGCCCTGATCTAGAATAACAAAGTCCCCTGATCGAGTATAACAAAGTCCACTAATCGAGTATAAGAAAGGCACCTGACCGAATATAACAAAGTCCCAGTCGAGTAAAACAAACACCCCTAATTGAGTATAACAAAGCCCCCTGATCGAGTATAACAAAGTCCCCTGATCGAGTATAACAAAGTCCCCTGATCGAATAAAACAAAGCCCCTCTTCGAGTATAAGAAAGTCCCCTGGTCGAGTATAACAAAGTCCCTGATCGAGAATAACAAAGCCCCATCATCGAGTATAACTAATTCACCGAATCGAGTATAACTAAGTCCCCTGATCGAGTATAACAAAGTCCCCTGATCGAGTAAAACAAACACCCCTGATCGAGTATAACAATGTCCCCTGATCGAACATAACAATGTCTCGTCATCGAGTATAACAAAGCCCCCTGATCGAGTATAAGAAAGGCACCTGATCGAATATAACAATGTCCCTAGTCGAGTATAAAAAAGTCCCCTGATCGAGTATAACAAACCCCCTCATCGAGTATAAAAAAGCCCCCTGGTCGAGTATAACAAAGTCCGCAGATCAAGTACAACAAAGTCACCTTATCGAGAATAACAAAGTCCCCTGATCGAGTATAACAAAGTCCCATAATCGAGTATAACAAAGGCCCCTTATCGAATATAACAAAGGCCCATGATCGAGTATAACAAAGGACCCTAATGGCGTATAACAAAGTCCCAAGATCGCGTATAACAAAGTCTCCTGATCGAGTAAAACAAAGTCCCCTGATCGAGTATAACAAAGTACCCTGATCGAGTATAACAAAGTGCCCTGATCTAGAATAACAAAGTCCCCTGATCGAGTATAACAAAGTCCACTAATCGAGTATAAGAAAGGCACCTGACCGAATATAACAAAGTCCCGAGTCGAGTAAAACAAACACCCCTAATTGAGTATAACAAAGCCCCCTGATCGAGTATAACAAAGTCCCCTGATCGAGAATAACAAAGTCCCCTGATCGAGTAAAACAAAGCACCCTCTTCGAGTATAAGAAAGTCCCCTGGTCGAGTATAACAAAGTCCCTGATCGAGAAAAACAAAGCCCCATCATCGAGTATAACTAATTCACCGAATCGAGTATAACTAAGTCCCCTGATCGAGTATAACAAAGTCCCCTGATCGAGTAAAACAAACACCCTTGATCGAGTATAACAATGTCCCCTGATCGAACATAACAATGTCCCGTCATCGAGCATAACAAAGCCCCCTGATCGAGTATAAGAAAGGCACCTGATCGAATATAACAATGTCCCTAGTTGAGTATAACAAAGTCCCCTGATCGAGTATAACAAACCCCCTCATCGAGTATAAAAGAGCCCCCTGGTCGAGTATAACAAATTCCGCAGATCGAGTACAACAGTGTCACCTTATCGAGAATAACAAAGTCCCCTGATCGAGTATAAGAAAGCCCCCTGATCGAGTATACCAATGCCCATGATCGAGTATAAAAAAGTCCCCTGATCGAGTATAACAAAGTCCCCTGATCGAGTATAACAAAGTCCCCTGATCGAGTATAACAAAGTCCCCTGGTCGTGTATAACAAAGTCCCCTGGTCGAGTATTACAAAGTCCCCTGATAGAGTATAACAAAGCCCCCTCATCGAGTTTAACAAAACCCCCCTGATCGAGTATAAAAAAGCCCCCTGGTCGAGTATAACAAAATCCCAAGATCGCGTATAACAAAGTCTCCCGATTGAGTATAACATAGTGCAATGATCGAGAATAACAAAGTCCCCTGATCGAGTTTAACAAAGTCCCCTTATCGACTACAATAAAGCCTCTGATCGAGTATAACAAAGTTTCCTGATCGAGTATAACAAAGTCCCATTTTCGAGTATAAGAAAGTCCCCTGATCGAGTATAACAAAGTTCCCTGGTCGAGTATAACAAAGTCCCATAATCGAGTATAACAAAGGCCCCTTATCGAGTATGTAACAGCGCCCTGGTCGAGAATAAACAAAAATCCTGATAGAGTATAACAAAGTCCCCTGATCGAGTATAAATAAGGCCCTAAATCGAAAGCATAACTAAGTCCTGGTCGAGTATACAAAAGTCCCCTGGTCGAGTATAACAAAGTCCCTTATCGAGTATAAAAAGTCCCCTGATCGAGTATAAATGGAAAGTCACCTGATCGAGTATAACAAAGTCCCTGGTCGCATATAACAAAGTCCCTGGTCGAGTATTAAAGTCCCCTGATCGAGTATAACAAAGACCCTTCATCGAGTTTAAAAAAAACCCTAATCGAGTGTAAAAAAGCCCCCTGGTCGAGTATAAAAATGTCCCCTGGTCGAGTATAATAAAGTCGCATGATCGAGTATAACAAAGTCCCATAATCGAGTATAACAAAGTCCCTTGATCGAAAATAACTAAGTCCCCTGATCGAGTATATCGAAGGACCCTAATGGCGTATAACAAAGTTCCAAGATCGCGTATAACAAAGTCTCATGATCGAGTATAACAAAGTCCCCTGATCGAGTATAACAAACTACCCTGATCGAGTATAACAAAGTGCCCTGATCCTGAATAACAAAGTCCCCTGATCGAGTATAACAAAGTCCACTAATCGAGTATAAGAAAGGCACCTGACCTAATATAACACAGTCCCGAGTCGAGTAAAACAAACACCCCTAATTGAGTATAACAAAGCCCCCTGATCAAGTATAACAAAGTCCCCTGAATGAGTATAACAAAGTCCCCTGATCGAGTAAAACAAAGCCCCCTCTTCGAGTATAAGAAAGTCCCCTGGTCCAGTATAACAAAGTCCCTGGTCGAGAATAACAAAGCCCCATCATCGAGTATAACCAATTCACCGAATCGAGTATAACTAAGTCCCCTGATCGAGTATAACAAAGTCCCCTGATCGAGTAAAACAAACACCCCTGATCGAGTATAACAAAGTCCCCTGATCGAACATAACAATGTCCCGTCATCGAGTATAACAAAGCCCCCTGATCGAGTATAAGAAAGGCACCTGATCGAATATAACAATGTCCCTAGTCGAGTATAACAAACTCACCTGATCGAGTATAACAAACCCCCTCATCGAGTATAAAAAAGCCCCCTGGTCGAGTATAACAAAGTCCGCAGATCGAGTACAACAATGTCACCTTATCGAGAATAACAAAGTTCCCTGATCGAGTATAAAAAAGCCCCCTGATCGAGTATACCAATGCCCATGATCGAGTATAAAAAAGTCCCCTGATCGAGTATAACAAAGTCCCCTGATCGAGTACAACAAAGTCCCCTGGTCGTGTATAACAAAGTCCCCTGGTCGAGTATTACAAAGTCCCCTCATCGAGTATAACAAAGTCCCCTCATCGAGCTTAACAAAACCCCCCTGATCGAGTATAAAAAAGCCCCCTGGTCGAGTATAACAAAGTCCCAAGATCGCGTATAAGAAAGTCTCCCGATCGAGTATAACAAAGTGCAATGATCGAGAATAACAAAGTCCCCTGATCGAGTTTAACAAAGTCCCCTTATCGACTACAATAAAGCCCCTGATCGAGTATAACAAAGTCCCCTGATCGAGTATAACAAAGTCCCCTGATCGAGTATAACAAAGCCCCTCATCGACTTTAAATAAAAACCCCTGATAGAGTTTAACAAAAGCCCCTGATCGAGTATAACAAAGTCCCCTGGTCGAGTATAACAAAGGCCCCTGATCGAATATAACAAAGGCGCCTGATCAAGTATAACAAAGGCCCCTGATCGAGTATATAAAAGTCCCTTGACCGAGTATAACAACGTCCCCTGAACGATTATAACAAAGGCCCCTCATCGAGTATAACAAAGTCCCCATCGAGTATAACAGCAATTCTGATCGAGAGTATAACAAAGTGCCCTGAAAACGAGAATAACAAAGTCCCCTGATCGAGTTTAACAAAGTCCCCTTACTTCCAGTACAAGAAAGCCCCTGGAAACGAGAAGGAACAAAAGGCCCCTCATCGAGTATAACAAAGTCTCCTTGATCGAGTATAACAAAGGACCCTAATGGCGATAACAAAGTCCCAAGATCGCGTATATAACAAAGTCCCCTTATCGAGTACAAGAAAGCCCCTGATCGAGTATAACAAAGTCCCCTGATCGAGTATAACAAAGTCCCATAATCGAGTATAACAAAGGCCCCTGATCGAGTATAACAAAGTCCCCTGATCGAGTATACTAAAGTCTCCTGATCGAGTATAACAAAGTCCGCTGATCGAGTATAACAAAGCTCCCTGATCGAGTATAACAATGTCCCATGGTCGAGTAAAACAAAATCTCCTGATCGAGTATAACAAAGTCCCCTGATAGAATATAACAAAGACCCCTCATCGAGTTTAACAAAAACCCCTGATCGAGTATAAATAAGGCCCCTGGTCGAGTATAACAAAGTCCCCTGGTCGAGTATAACAAAGTCCATGATCGAGTATAAATAAGGCCCCTGGTCGAGTGTAACAAAGTCCCCTGGTCGAATAACAAAGTCCCATGATCGAGTATAACACAGGCCCCTTATCGAGTATAACAAAGGCCCCTGGTCGAGTATAACAAAGTCCTTTGGTCGAGTATAACAAAGTCCCATAATCGAGTATAACAAAGGCCTCTTATCAAATATAACAAAGGCCCTTGGTCGAGTATAACAAAATCCCTGATCGAGTATAACAAAGTCCCCTGATCGAGAATAACAAAGTCCCCTGATCGAGTAAAACAAACACCCCTCATCGAGTTTAACAAAACCCCCTGATCAAGTATAAAAAAGCCCCCTGGTCGAGTATAACAAAGTCCTTTGGTCGAGTATAACAAAGTCCCATAATCGAGTATAACAAAGGCCCCTTATCGAATATAACAAAGGCCCCTGGTCGAGTATAACAAAATCCCATGATCGAGTATAACAAATTCCTCTCATCGAGTTTAACAAAACCTCCTTGATCGAGTATTAAAAAGCCCCCTGGTCGAGTATAACAAAGCCCCCTGATCGAGTATAACAATGTCCCCTGATCGACTATAACTAAGTGCCCTAATCGATATAACAAAGGACCCTAATGCCGTATAACAAAGTCCCAAGATCGAGTATAACAAAGTCCCCTGATCGAGTATAACAAAGTCCCCTGATCGAGTATAACAAAGCCCGATGATCGAGTATAACAAAGTCCCTTGATCAAGAATAACAAAGTCCCCTGATCGAGTATAAGAAAGTCCCCTGGTCGAGTATAACAAAGTCCCCTGGTCGAGTATAACAAAGTCCCATAATCGAGTATAACAAAGGCCCCTTATCAAGTATAACAAAGGCCCCTGGTCGAGTATAACAAAATCCCCTGATAGAGTATTCCAAAGTCCCCTGATCGAGTATAAATAAGTGCCCTAATTGAGCATAACTAAGTCCCCTGGTCGAGTATAACAAAGTCGCCTGGTCGAGTATAACAAAGTCCCATAATCGAGTATAACAAAGGCCCCTTATCGAGTATAACAAAGCCCCCTCATCGATTATAAAATAGCCCCATGGTCGAGTATAACAAAGTCCGCAGATCAAGTGCAACAAAGTCACCTTATCGAGAATAACAAAGTCCCCTGATCGAACATAACAATGTCCCGTCATCGAGTATAACAAGGCCCCCTGATCGAGTATAAGAAACGCACCTGATCGAATATAACAATGTCCCTAGTCGAGTATAACAAAGTCCCCTGATCGAGTATAACAAACCCCCTCATCGAGTATAAAAAAGCCCCCTGGTCGAGTATAACAAAGTCCGCAGATCGAGTACAACAATGTCACCTTATCGAGAATAACAAAGTCCCCTGATCGAGTATAACAAAGCCCCCTGATCGAGTATACCGATGCCCATGATCGAATATAAAAAAGTCCCCTGATCGAGTATAACAAAGTCCCCTGATCGAGTATAACAAAGTCCCCTGGTCGTGTATAACAAAGTCCCCTGGTCGAGTATTACAAAGATCCCTGATCGAGTATAACAAAGTCCCCTCATCGAGTTTAACAAAACCCCCCTGATCGAGTATAAAAAAGCCCCCTGGTCGAGTGTAACAAAGTCCCAAGATCGCGTATAAGAAAGTCTCCCGATCGAGTATAACAAAGTGCCATGATCGAGAATAACAAAGTCCCCTGATCGAGTATAACAAAGCCCCTCATCGAGTTTAACAAAACCCCCTGATCGAGTATAAAAAAGCCCCCTGGTCGAGTATAACAAAGTCCCCTGGACGAGTATAATAAAGTCCCATGATCGGGTATAACAAAGGCCCTTGATCGAGTATAACAAAGTCTCCTGATCGAGTATAACAAAGGACCCTAATGGCGTATAACAAAGCCCCAAGATCGCGTATAACAAAGTCTCCTCGTCGAGTATAACAAAGTACCCTGATCGAGTATAACAAAGTGCCCTGAAACGAGAATAACAAAGTCCCCTGATCGAGTTTAACAAAGTCCTCTTATCGAGTACAAGGAAAGCCCCTGATCGAGTATAACAAAGTCCTGATCGAGTATAACAAAGTCCCAATATCGAGTATAACAAAGTCCCCTGATCGAGTATCAAAGTCTCTGATCGAGTATAACAAAGTCCCCTGGTCGAGTAAAACAAAATCTCCTGATCGAGTATAACAAAGTCCCCTGATAGAGTATAACAAAGCCCCTCATTGAGTTTAACAAAACCCCCTGATCGAGTATAAATAAGGCCCCTGGTCGAGTATAACAAAGGCCCCTGGTCGAGTATCAAAAAGTCCCATGATCGAGTATAAATATGGCCCCTGGTCGAGTGTAACAAAGTCCCCTGGTCGAATAACAAAGTCCTATGATCGAGTATAACAAAGGCCCCTTATCGAGTATAACAAAGGCCCCTGGTCGAGTATATACAAAACTTTGGTCGATATAACAAAGTCCCATAATCTATAAGTAAATAAAAGGCCCCTTATCGAATATAACAAAGACCTTGGGTCGAGTAAGCAACAAAATCCCCTGATCGATATAATGGAAAGTCCCCTGACTGAGTAAGCAACAAAAGTCCCCTGATCGAGTAAAAGAAACACCCCTCATCGAGTTTAACAAAACCCCCTGATCGAGTATAAAAAAGCCCCCTGGTCGAGTATAACAAAGTACTTTGGTCGAGTATAACAAAGTCCCATAATCGAGTTTAACAAAGGCCCCTTATCGAATATAACAAAGGCCCCTGGTCGAGTTTAACAAAATCCCATGATCGAGTATAACAAATTAATCTCATCGAGTTTAACAAAACTCCCTTGATCGAGTATTAAAAAGCCCCCTGGTCGAGTATAACAAAGCCCCCTGATTGAGTATAACAATGTCCCCTGATCGAGTATAACTAAGTGCCCTAATCGATATAACAAAGAACCCTAATGCCGTATAACAAAGTCCCAAGATCAAGTATAACAAAGTCCCCTGATCGAGTATAACAAAGTCCCCTGATCGAGTATAACAAAGCCCGATGATCGAGTATAACAAAGTCCCTTGATCAAGAATAACAAAGTCCCCTGACCGAGTATAAGAAAGTCCCCTGGTCGAGCATAACAAAGTCCCCTGGTCGAGTATAACAAAGTCCCATAATCGAGTATAACAAAAACCCATAATCGAGTATAACAAAGGCCCTTTATCGAATATAACAAAGGCCCCTGGTCGAGTATAACAAAATCCCATGATCGAGTATAACAAATTCCTCTCATCGAGTTTAACAAAACTCCCTTGATCGAGTATTAAAAAGCCCCCTGGTCGAGTATAACAAAGCCCCCTGATCGAGTATAACAATGTCCCCTGATCGAGTATAACTAAGTGCCCTAATCGTTATAACAAAGGACCCTAATGCCGTATAACAAAGTCCAAAGATCACGTATAACAAAGTCCCTTGATCGAGTATAACAAAGTCCCATAATCGAGTATAACAAAGGCCCCTTATCGAATATAACAAAGGCCCCTTGTCAAGTATAACAAAATCCCCTGATCGAGTATAACAAAGTCCCCTGATCGAGTATAACAAAGTACCCTGATCGAGTATAACAAAGTGCCCTGATCTAGAATAACAAAGTCCCCTGATCGAGTATAACAAAGTCCACTAATCGAGTATAAGAAAGGCACCTGACCGAATATAACAAAGTCCCGAGTCAAGTAAAACAAAGCCTCTCTTCGGTACTGAAAAGTCCCTGGTCGAATATAGCAAAGTCCTGATCGAATAACCAAAGCCCCTCATCGGTATAACTAATTCACGAATCGGTATAACTTCGATCTGATCGAGTATAACAAAGTCCTGATCGAGAGTAAAACAAACACCCTGATGATCAGGTATAACAATGTCCCTGTTCGAGACATAACAATGTCCGATCGCCGAGTATAACAAAGCCCCCTGATTGAGTATAAGAATGGCACCTGATCGAATATAACAATGTCCCTAGTCGAGTATAACAAAGTCCCCTGATCGAGTATAACAAACCCCCTCATCGAGTATAAAAAAGCCCCTTGGTCGAGTATAACAAAGTCCGCAGATCGAGTACAACAGTGTCACCTTATCGAGAATAACAAAGTCCCCTGATCGAGTATAAGAAAGCCCCCTGATCGAGTATACCAATGCCCATGATCGAGTATAAAAAAGTCCCCTGATCGTGTATAACAAAGTCCCCTGATCGAGTATAACAAAGTCCCCTGGTCGTGTATAACAAAGTCCCATGGTCGAGTATTACAAAGTCCCCTGATCGAGTATAACAAAGCCCCCTCATCGAGTTTAACAAAACCCCCAGATTGAGTATAAAGAAGCCCCCTGGGCGAGTAGAACAACGTCCCCTGATCGAGTATAACAAAGGACCCTAATGGAGTATAACAAAGTCCCAAGATCGAGTATAACAAAGTCCTCTGATCGCGTATAAGAAAGGCACCTGATCGAATATATCAATGTCCCTAGTCGAGTATATACAAAGTCCCCTGATCGAGTATAACAAAGTCCCCAGATCGAGTATAACAAAGTCCCCTGTTCGAGTATAACAAACCCCCCTCATCGAGTATAAAAAAGCCCCCTGGTCAAGTATAACAAAGTCTCTGATCGAGTACAACAAAGCCCTTTGATCGAGTATAACAAAGCCCCATCATCGAGAATAAAAAAGCCCCCTGGTCGAGTATAACACAGTCCCCTGGCCTAGTATAACAAAGTCCCCTGATCGAGTATACTAAAGTCCCCTGATCGAGTATAACAAAGTAACAAGATCGAGTATAACAAAGTCCTTTGGTTGAGTATAACAAAGTCCCATGATCGAGTATAACAAAGGCCCCTTATCGAGTATAACAAAAGCCCCTGGTCGATTATAACAAGATCTCCTGATCGAGTATAACAAATTCCCCTGATCGAGTATAAAAAAGTCCCTGATCGAGTATAACAAAGCCCCCTGATCGAGTATAACAAAGTCCCCTGGTCGAGTATAACAAAGTCCCCTGGTCGAGTATAACAAAGTCCCCTGATCGAGTATAACAAAGCCCCCTCATCGAGTATAAAAAAGGCCCCTTATCGAATATAACAAAGGCCCCTGGTCGAGTATAACAAAATCCCCTGATCGAGTATAACAAAGTCCCCTGATCGAAAATAACTAAGTCCCCTGATCGAGTGTAACAAAGGACCCTAATGGCGTATAACAAAGTCCCTAGATCGCGTATAACAAAGTCTCCTGATCGAGTATAACAAAGTTCCCTGATCGAGTATAACAAAGTACCCTGATCGAGTATAACAAAGTGCCCTGATCTAGAATAACAAAGTCCCCTGATCGAATATAACAAAGTCCACTAATCGAGTATAAGAAAGGCACCTGACCGAATATAACAAAGTCCCGAGTCGAGTAAAACAAACACCCCTAATTGAGTATAATAAAGCCCCCTGATCGAGTATAACAAAGTCCCCTGATCGAGTATAACAAAGTCCCCTGATCGAGTAAAACAAAGCCCCATCATCGAGTATAACTAATTCACCGAATCGAGTATAACTAAGTCCCCTGATCGAGTATAAGAAAGTCCCCTGATCGAGTAAAACAAACACCCCTGATCGAGTATAACAATGTCCCCTGATCGAACATAACAATGTCCCGTCATCGAGTATAACAAAGCCCCCTGATCGAGTATAAGAAAGGCACCTGATCGAATATAACAATGTCCCTAGTCGAGTATAACAAAGTCCCCTGATCGAGTATAACAAACCCCCTCATCGAGTATAAAAAAGCCTCTGGTCGAGTATAACAAAGTCCGCAGATCGAGTACAACAGTGTCACCTTATCGAGAATAACAAAGTCCACTGATCGAGTATAAGAAAGCCCCCTCATCGAGTATACCAATGCCCATGATCGAGTATAAAAAAGTCCCCTGATCGAGGATAACAAAGTCCCCTGATCGACTATAACAAAGTCCCCTGGTCGTGTATAACAAAGTCCCCTGGTCGAGTATTACAAAGTCCCCTGATCGAGTATAACAAAGCCCCCTCATCGAGTTTAACAAAACCCCCCTGATCGAGTATAAAGCCCCCCGGTCGAGTATACCAGTCCCCTGCTCGAGTATAAAAAAGCCCCCTGGTCGAGTATAACAAAGTCCGCAGATCGAGTACAACAGTGTCACCTTATCGAGAATAACAAAGTCCCCTGATCGAGTATAAAAAAGCCCCCTGATCGAGTATACCAATGCCCACGATCGAGTATAAAAAAAGTCTCCTCATCGAGTATAACAAAGTACCCTGATCGAGTATAACAAAGTGCCCTGATCGAGAATAACAAAGTCTCCTGATCGAGTTTAACAAAGTCCCCTTATCGAGTACAATAAAGCCCCTGATCGAGTGTAACAAAGTCCCCTAATCGAGTATAACAAAGTCCCATTATCGAGTATAACAAAGGCCCCTGATCGAGTATAACAAAGTCCCCTGATCGAGTATAACAAAGCCCCCTCATCGAATTTAACAAAACCCCCTGATCGAGTAAAAATAAGGCCCATGGTCGAGTAAAACAAAGTCCCCTGGCCGAGTATTACAAAGTCCCCTGATCGAGTATAACAAAGCCCCCTCATCGAGTTTAACAAAACCCCCCTGATCGAGTATAAAAAAGCCCCCTGGTCGAGTATAACAAAGTCCCAAGATCGCGTATAACAAAGTCTCCCGATCGAGTATAACAAAGTGCCATGATCGAGAATAACAAAGTCCCCTGATCGAGTTTAACAAAGTCCCCTTATCGACTACAATAAAGCCCATGATCGAGTATAACAAAGTCCCTTGATCGAGTATAACAAAGTCCCATTTTCGAGTATAACAAAGGCCCCTGATCGAGTATAACAAAGTCCCCTGATCGAGTATACTAAAGTTCCCTGATCGTGTATAACAAAGTCCGCTGATCGAGTATAACAAAGCCCCCTCATCGAGTATAACAAAGTCCCCTGGTCGAGTAAAACAAAGTCCCCGGTCGGAGTATAACAAAGTCCCCTGATCGAGTATAACAAAGCCCCCTCATCGAGTTTCACAAACCCCCTGATCGAGTATAAATAAGGCCCCTGGTCGAGTATAACAAAATCCCCTGATCGAGTATAACAAAGTCCCCTGATCAAGTAAAACAAACACCCGTGATCGAGTTTAACAAAACCCACTGATCGAGTATAAAAAAGCCCCCTGGTTGAGTATAACAAAGTCCTTTGGTCGAGTATAACAAAGTCCCATAATCGAGTATAACAAAGGCACCTTATCGAATATAACAAAGGCCCCTGGTCGAGTATAACAAAATCACCTGATCGAGTATAACAATTTCCTCTCATCGAGTTTAACAAAACCCCCTGATCGGGTATTAAAAAGCCCCCTGGTCGAGTATAACAAAGCCCCCTCATCGAGTATAACAAAGTCCCCTGATTGAGTATAACTAAGTGCCCTAATCGATATAACAAAGGACCCTAATGCCGTATAACAAAGTCCCAAGTTCGAGTATAACAAAGTCCCCTGATCGAGTATAACAAATCTCCTGATCGAGTATAACAAAGTCCCCTGATCGAGTATAACAAAGTCCCCTGATCAAGAATAACAAAGTCCCCTCATCGAGTATAACAAAGTCCCCTGGTCGAGTATAACAATGTCCCCTGTTCGAGTATAACAAAGTCCCCTAATCGAGCATATCTAAGTCCCCTGATCGAGTATAACAAAGGACCCTAATGGAGTATAACAAAGTCCCCTGGTCGAGTATAACAAACTTCCCTGGTCGAGTATAACAAAGTCCTGTGATCGAGTATAACAAAGTCCCCTGATCGAGTATAACACAGTCCCGTCATCGAGTATAACAAAGCCCCCTGATTGAGTATAAGAAAGGCACCTCATCGAATATAACAATGTTCCTAGTCGAGTATATACAACGTCCCCTGATCGAGTATAACAAAGTCCCCAGATCGAGTATAACAAAGTCCCCTCATCGAGTATAACAATGCCCCCTCATCGAGTATTAAAAACCCCCTGGTCGAGTATAACAAAGTCCCTGATCAAGTATAACAAAGCCCTCTGATCGAGTAGAACAAAGCCCCCTCATCGAGTATAAAAAAGCCCCCTGGTCGCGTATAACAAAATCCCCTGGTCGAGTATAACAAAGTCCCATGATGAAGTATTTCAAAGGCCCCGAATCGAGTATAACAAAGGCCACTGGTCGAAAATAACAATGTCCCCTGATCGAGTATAATAAAGTCCCCTGATCGAGTATAACAAAGTCCCAAGATCGAGTATAACAAAGCCCCCAGATCGAGTATAACAAAGTCCGGTGATCGATTATAACAAAGTTACCTGATCGGTTATAACAATGTCCCCTTAAAAAGTATAACAAAGTCCCCTGATCGAGTATAACAAAGTCCCCTGGTCGTCTATAACAAAGTCCCCTGATTGAGTATAAGAAAGCCCCCTGATCGAGTTTAACAAAACCCCCAGATCGAGTATAAAAAATCCCCCTGGTCGAGTATAACAAAATCCCCTGGTCGAGTATAACAAAGTCCTATGATCGAGTATAACAAAGGCCTCTTATCGAGTATAACAAAGGCCCCTGGTCGAGTATAATAAAATCTCCTAATCGAGTATAACAAAGTCCCCTGATAGAGTATAAAAAGTCCCCTGATCGAGTAAGACAAACACCCCTGATCGAGTATAACAAAGTCCCCTGATCGAGTATAACAAAGCCCCCTGATCGAGTATAACAAAGTCCCCTGATCGCCTATAACTAAGTCCCCTGATCGAGTATAACAAAGGACCCTAATGGCGTATAACAAAGTCCCAAGATCGAGTATAACAAAGTACCTTGATCGAGTATAACAAAGTCCCCTGGTCGAGTATAACAAAGTCCCTTAATCGAGCATAACTAAGTCCCCTGATCGAGTATAACAAAGGACCCTAATGGAGTATAACAAAGTCCCCTGGTCGAGTATAACAAAGTCCCCTGGACGAGTATAACAAAGTCCTCTGATCGAGTATAACAACGTCCCATGATCGAGTATAACAAAGTCCCGTCATCGATCATAACAAAGCCCCCTGATCGAGTATAAATAAAGGCACCTGATCGAATATAACAATGTCCCTAATTGAGTATATACAAAGTCCCCTGATCGAGTAAAAAAGCCCCCTCATCGAGTATAACAAAGTCCCCTGATAAAAGTATAACAAAGCCCTCTGATCGAGTAGAACAAAGCCCCCTCATCGAGTATAACAAAGTAACCTGGTCGTCTATAACAAAGTCCCCTGATTGAGTATAAGAAACGCCCCCTGATCGAGTTTAACAAAACCCCCTGATCGAGTATAACAAAGTCCCCAGATCGAGTATAACAAAGTCCCCCGATCGAGTATAACAATGCCCCCTCATCGAGTATAAAAAAGCCCCCTGGTCGAGTATAACAAAGTCCCTGATCAAGTATAACAAAGCCCTCTGATCGAGTAGAACAAAGCCCTCTCATCGAGTATAAAAAAAGCCCCCTGGTAGAGTATAAAAAAGCCCCCAGGTCAAGTATAACAAAGTTCCCTGGCCATGTATAACAAAGTTACCTAATCGAGTATAACAAAGTCCCCTGATCGAGTAAAACAAAGTCCCATGATCGAGTAAAACAAACACCCGTGATCGAGTATAACAAAGTCCCCTGATCGAGTATAAGAAAGGCACCTGATCGAAGATAACAATGTCCGTAGTCGAGTATATACAAAGTCTCATGATCGAGTATATCAAAGCCCCCTCATCGAGTACAAAAAAGCCCCCTGGTAGAGTATAACAAAGTCTCTTATCGAGTATAACAAAGCCCTCTGATCGAGTATAACAAAGCCCCCTCATCGAGTATAAAAAAGCCCCCTGGTCGAATATAACAAAGTCCTCTGGCCAAGTATAACAAAGTCCCCTGATCGAGTATAACAAAGCCCACTCATCAACTTTAACAAAACCCCCTGATCGAGTATGTAAAAGCCCCCTTGTCGAGTATAACAAAGTCCCCTGATCGAGTATAACAAAGTCACAAGATCGAGTATAAAAAAGCCCCCCGATCGAGTTTAACAAAGTCCGCTGATCGAGTATACCAAAGCCCCCTGATCGAGTATAACAAAGTCCCCTGGTCGAGTAAAACAAAGTCCCCTGGCCGAGTATAACAAAGTCCCCTGATCGAGTATAACAAACTCCCCTGATCGAGTTTAAGAAAACCCCCTGATCGAGTATAACAAAATCCCTTGATCGAGTAAAAAAAGGCCCCTGGTCGAGTATAACAAAGTCCTTTGGTCGAGTATAAAAAAGTCCCATGATCGAGTATAAAAAAGGCCCCTTATCGAGTATAACAAAGGCCCCTGGTCGAGTATAACAGGATCCCCTGATCGAGTATAACAAATTCCCCTGATCGAGTAGAACAAAGTCCTCTAATCGAGTATAACAAAGCCCCCTGATCGAGTATAACAAAGTCCCTTGGTCGATTATAACAAAGTCCTGTGGTCGAGTATAACAAAGTCCCCTGATCGAGTATAACAAAGCCCCCTCATCGAGTTTAACAAAAACCCCTGATTGAGTATAAAAAAGCCCCCTGGGCGAGTATAACAAAGTCCCCTGATCGAGTATAACAAAGGACCCTAATGGAGTATAACAAAGTCCCAAGATCGAGTATAACAAAGTCCTCTGATCGCGTATAAAAAAGGCACCTGATCGAATATTTCAATGTCCCTAGTCGAGTATATACAAAGTCCCCTGATCGAGTATAACAAAGTCCCCAGATCGAGTATAACAAAGTCTCTGATCGAGTACAACAAAGCCCTTTGATCGAGTATAACAAAGCCCCATCATCGAGTATAAAAAAGCCCCCTGGTCGAGTATAACACAGTCCCTTGGCCTAATATAACAAAGTCCCCTGATCGAGTATATCAAAGCCCCCTCATCGAGTTTAACAAAAACCCCTGATCGAGTATAAAAAAGCCCCCTGGTCGAGTAGAAAAAACTCCCCTGGTCGAGTATAACAAAGGCCCCGAATCTAGTATAACAAAGGCCCCTGGTCGAAAATAACAAAGTCCCCTAATCGAGTATACTAAAGTCCCCTGATCGAGTATAACAAAGTAACAAGATCGAGTATAACAAAGTCCTTTGGTCGAGTATAACAAAGTCCCATGATCGAGTATAACAAAGGCCCCTTATCGAGTATAACAAAGGCCCCTGGTCGAGTATAACAAGATCCCCTGATCGAGTATAACAAATTCCCCTGATCGAGTATAACAAAGTCCCCTGATCGAGTATAACAAAGCCCCCTGATCGAGTATAACAAAGTCCCCTGGTCGAGTATAACAAAGTCCCCTGGTCGAGTAAAACAAAGTCCCCTATCCGAGTATACTAAAGTCCCCTCATCGAGTATAACAAAGTACTTTGGTCGAGTATATCAAAGTCCCATAATCGAGTATAACATAGGCCCCTTTTCGAATATAACAAAGGCCCCTGGTCGAGTATAACAAAGTCCCCTGATTGAGTATAACAGAGCCCCCTCATCGAGTTTAACAAAACCTCCTGATCGAGTATAAATAAAGCCCATAGTCGAGTATAACAAAGACCCATGATCGAGTATAACACAGGGCCCTTATCGAGTATAACAAAGGCCCCTGGTCGAGTATAACAAAGTCCTTTGGTCGAGTATAATAAAGTCCCATAATCGAGTATAACAAAGGCCCTTATCGAATATAACAAAGGC
>NW_024711928.1:0-4926 GCF_018991925.1 Homarus americanus | reverse complement strand
TGGGTCGTTGGGTTCGTTGCGTTGGGTCGTTGGGTTCGTTGCGGTGGGTTCGTTGCGTTGCGTTGGGTCGTTGGGTTCGTTGCGTTGCGTTGGGTCGTTGGGTTCGTTGCGGTGGGTCGTTGGGTTCGTTGCGTTGCGGTGGGTCGTTCGATTCTTTTGGTGTTTTTTTAACTTAAATGATTAATATAATTGAGAATAATAATTAGAACATTTATAATTACTGTAATTCCTGGTCATTTGTCAACAACATCAGAATTGAGACAGCACAA
Organism: Homarus americanus; assembly: GCF_018991925.1. Taxonomy (NCBI): domain Eukaryota; kingdom Metazoa; phylum Arthropoda; class Malacostraca; order Decapoda; family Nephropidae; genus Homarus; species Homarus americanus. Next base: position 4,657 of record NW_024711928.1, on the reverse strand, counting down.
ATAATACGTCATAAAATAGGGTAGTGTTGGGTAGGGTGGTGTAGGGTGGTGTATTGGCGGTGTAGGACATCCCGACTATAACCACCCACCCACACCCATCATCCTCTCACCCATCCTGGGAGGTGGGGAATGGTACCATCAGAGAGCCAACAACAGAAGGTACCAAGAACCACTGACTGGGAAGGGTGAGAGGATGAAGGGGTGGGTGGGGTGAGAGGGATGATGGGGAGTGGGGGATGAGGAGAGGGAATCCACATCCTTCCCAGGAAGTGGAGAATGGTACAATCCGTCAGGCGCCGACAGAAGGTATCAGGACCCACCGACTGGGAAGTGTATCTGTAGGGTGGTGTAGTGTGGGGTATGGTGGTGTAGTGAGGGTGTAGTGGGTGGTGTAGTATGGGGTATGGTGGTGTAGGGTGGTGTACGGTAAGGTATCAGGACCCACCGACTTGGAAGTGTGTGTGTAGGGTGGTGTAGTGGGTGGTGTAGTGTGGGGTATGGTGGTGTAGTGAGGTGTAGTGGGTCGTGTAGGCAGGGGCATGGTGGTGTAGGTGGTGCATGGTATAGTATCAGGACCCACTGACTGGGGCGTGTGTGTGTAGGGTGGTGTAGTGGGTGGTGTAGTGTGGGGTATGGTGGTGTAGTGAGGGTGTAGTGGGTCGTGTAGTATGGGGTATGGTGGTGTAGGGTGGTGTACGGTAAGGTATCAGGACCCACCGACTGGGAAGTGTGTGTGTAGGGTGGAGTAGTGTGGGGTATGGTGGTGTAGTGGGGGTGTAGTGGGTAGTGTAGTATGGGGTATGGTGGTGTAGGGTGGTGTACGGTAAGGTATCAGGACCCACCGACTGGGAAGGGTGTGGAATCCCCCCATCCCCCATCCACACCCATCCTGGGAGGTGGAGAATGGCACCATCCGGTAGTTGGCAACGGAAGGTATCAGGACCCACCTACTGGGAAGGGTGTGGAATCCCCCCATCCCCCATCCACACCCATCCTGGGAGGTGGAGAATGGCACCATCCGGTAGTTGGCAACGGAAGGCATCAGGACCCTCCGACTGGGAAGGGTGTGGAATCCCCCCATCCCCCATCTATCTGTGTCTGACTGTTTCTGCCAGTCTGTCTCACAATATCGATCTGTCTGTCTTTCTGATTTTCTGCCTCTGTTTTTCTGTCTGTCTGTCTCTTTCGTCTATATGTTAGTCTATGTCGCCGTCTCTGTTTCTGTCTGTCCCTCTATTTCTCCGTCTGTCTGTCTGTCAGTTGTCTGCTTGTGTCTGCGACAAACAGACAGACAGGCAGACAGAAAGAAACGGACACAGAGACCAACAGACAGACGGAGAGATTCCTACAAGTTGTTATTATTTCTTCTTTTACCAAAGTGTTCCTGTTGCTTAACAACTCAATCAGATACGTTATGGTTACGTGGTGAGTCAAGGGACAGTTGTCTGTTTCAGTTTGGGTGACAGCGGTCGAGCCTGAGAAGAGCGCCGGACCTTCTTATTTACGGCGATTCCTTCTTTATCTTGAGTTATTAGCCAAGATTGTCTGTCTCTCCCTGTCTGCCTCTGACTGTCTGTCTGTCTGTCTCCGCTCGTCTGTTTGTCTGTCTGTATGTCTTTTTCTGTCTGTGTCTTTCGGTGTGTTTGTCCGTTTGTCTGACGGTTTCTGTCTGTTTCTGTGTGTCTGTCTGTTTAATGTCTGTCTGTCTGTGTCCGTCCGTCTGTCTGTTTTTCTAACTGTCTCTGTTTGTCTGTCTGTCTACAAATCCTCCCTAAGGAATCCTATCCTATAAATCAACATACCCGACCACCGCCCCCCCCCGCCCCCCAACAAAAAATAAATAAATAATTAACAAAACAAAAATAAATAAATAAATTAATAAATAAAAAAATAAAAAATAAAATAAAATAATAAATAAATACAATAAAATAAAATACCAACCAACCTCCAAACACAGCAACACCCCCCCTCCCCCCCAGACAAAGCCGCACAGAAATACTTACAATTCTCTATACCCAACCTCAGCGACAACCCTCTCAATAAAAACAACCTAACTCAACAACTCCTTTCAACAAAAAACAGACAGACAGATAGAGAGACAGAACAGACAGCCAGTGACCGACACAGTGGAAAGACAGAGAGGCTGAGACAGAGAGGCTGAGACAGAACGAGACAAACACAGACACAGACAGACAGTGACAGACATTGTAAAAATAGACTGGCAGACAGAGACAGACTGACGGACAGACAAACAGAGATACAAAGACAGACAGAGACTGAGAGACAGACGGACAGAGACAGTTAGACAAACTAACTCTACCAAAGCACCAATCACCTACTGCGGCACCAAGAGACGCCAACCCCAGTAAACAGAAACCCTCCTCCTGGTGTACATTAACACAGTATAACCTTTTTCTTCTATATTTTAAATTTATTTCTGTTCCTTTTTCGCCCCCCTCCCCCCAGGCCCCGTTGTGGGTCGTTTGATCTGTGCCCGGGTGGGCTAATTCCCATTAAAAAAAAAGCAACTGGCTGGGCCCAGCCTCGAACTGGTCCCGGCGGTGCTAGACGTAGTTCGTCAGGCCACCGCCAGGGGTCTACTGTCGGCTTTTGTGAAGGTGGTTTTGTTGTTTTTCTTTAATAATTCATATATTTTCGTAGTTTTTCTCAGGATTTGTATGAATTTATACTCCAATAGCAGAGTTACAATTGTATTGAAGGTGTGTGTGGCCCTTTTACAGCCAATCTTGGCTACTAACTCAAGATACACTTGTGTGTGCGTGTTTGACTGTCGTGTGTATGAGTGTCGTGAATCATGAAGACATTTTGCAAGAACCTTTACCAAAACACATACAAGAGAATACCAAACAGTTATAAACAACAGCGAAACGGTAACTCTGCTATTTGAGTTTAAAATCACGTTAAGAACTGCGAAAATAAATCAATTATTGAAGAAAAACTGCAAAAATACCACATGTAACATAAATACAACTTCTGGAATGTTGATTAATGTCCCCCTGGCGGTGGCCTGGCGAACTAGGGGGGGGGTCACAGCTTCCATGGTAAACACTTTAAATATTATGAGTGTCTCTCACCCACAATGGAGAGGCCTACACTATTTTCTCTCACCACCGCTGTCTACACCTACACTATGGTTACTCACACGAGCCAGAAGCACCGGACATGGAGTAGAAAAATTGTCCTCGTTGCAGATGGTGACGTCATCGTGTGGGTAGCAACGGACCCTGGTGTTATGGTGAAGTAATGGTGAGGTGATGGTGATAGTAAAAGAGATGGTGAAGTTCTTGGGAAGGCCACAGTGAGGTAACGATGAGAATGGTGATATTATGGTGAAATGATGGTGAGGTGACTGGAGGAGCTATTCACTAGAGGACCGATGCTGGTGAAGGGTTACTGGTGCACCTGGGAGGTGATGAATGGTACCATCCGTCAGGCGCAGACGGAAGGTATCAGGACCCACCGACTGGGAAGGGCGTGGAATCCCCCCCCCCATCCCCCCTATCCCCCTCCCCCATCCTCGCCCATCCTGTGAGGTGGTGAATGGTACCATCCGTCAGGCGCAGACGGAAGGTATCAGGACCCACCGACTGGGAAGGGCGTGGAATCCCCCCCTCCCCCATCCTCACCCATCCTGGGAGGTGGTGAATGGTACCATCCGTCAGGCGCAGACGGAAGGTATCAGGACCCACCGACTCGGGAAGGCGGAACTTCCCCATCCTCGGTATCCCTCCCCATCCTCGCCCATCCCGTGAGGTGGCGAATGGTACCATCCGTCAGGGCGCAGACGGAAGGTAATACGACCACCGACCGGGAAGTGGAAACTTCCCCACCCATCCCTCCTCTATCCCTCAACGAATCCTGGGAGGTGGAGAGATGGCACCATCCCGTCAGGCGCCACGGAAGGTGGATCAGGACCCACCCACTTGGGAAGGGCGGAACACCCCTCCCCCACCCCATCCCCCTCTATCCTCGCCCATCCTGTGAGGTGGTGAATGGTACCATCCGTCAGGCGCAGACGGAAGGTATCACGACCCACCGACTGGGAAGGGCGTGGAATCCCCCCCACCCCCATCCCCCTCCCCTATCCTCACCCATCCTGGGAGGTGGAGAATGGCACCATCCGTCAGGCGCCGACGGAAGGTATCAGGACCCACCCACTGGGAAGAGTGTGGAATACCCCTCACCCCATCCCTCCCCCTATCCTCTCACCCATCCTGGGAGGTGGAGAATGGCACCATCCGTTAGGCGCCGACGGAAGGTATCAGAACCCACTGACTGGGAAGGGCGAGGAATCCCCCCATCCCCCTCCCCATTCCCCACCCCATCCTCGCCCATCCTGGAAGGTGGTGAATGGTACCATCCACCAATTGCCAACGGAAGGTATCAGTACCCACCGACTGGGAAGGGCGTGGAATCCCCCCCATCCCCCACCCCATCCCCCCTCCCCCAGGAGTTGATCTGAAGATAACGTAAAAAGTTTGATAGATACATACAAAATTATACAAAGTGTTAGATAAATACACAGAACATATATAAATATTAACAAATTTACAATATATTTACTGAAACACAAAATATTTTGATATTACCTGGAAATTATCAAGTTATTTTCAGGTACAGGTGAGCTTTGACGAGT
>NW_024711927.1:0-5946 GCF_018991925.1 Homarus americanus | reverse complement strand
ATATCGTGGCTTCACTAAGTGCAAATTATGGAACTTGAGGTAACACATTATGGGAAAATGCGAGCCCTGCTAAGTGGTTCTCCTCAACATGGACGCAAACATCAGATGGACAAAAAAACAGAAGAACCCCGGATATACATTCATTTATTCTACAAAAAAGTTACGTAAACGAGCGTTAAATACGTTTAAGTAATCACAGTTTACGAAGCTGAAGTCGAGATATTAGAAGATGAAGAAGACTTTAGCATATCAGTATACCCCACGACCGGCGCCAGGATGTTAAGTGTGCCATCAGGGTATATTAGCGCTGAGAGACGGGTGCTATCGTGGTATATTAGCATACCTTCACCCTGAATGGTATATCCAAAAGTACAGGATTTACTTCACAGATATTTAGTTATATCTATCGGTATATTATATAAATTATATCAATATATCTGTGTATACCAAATATGGCATCAGAGTATATCACCGTTTGCCATCATATTCTCTAAATAACCTCAAAGTATACCCCCGAATGTTTAATATCATACACTATAAATGACACTGTAGTATGTTAGTATATAATCAGGGTATAACATAAATAATATCAGCATTGTTTAGAATATCATATATATTAAGCGTGAGGAATGGATATATATGATTCAATATATCACAGTTACATAAAGCGGTATGTCAGCTCATCAGCATATCACTAGAATGACATCAGAGTATAGGACACTATACTCCAATAAATACTGTCAGGTATCTAAGTATATCAGGGTAATCACTGAGAAGTGTCAGAACATATCAGCATATTCCTTGACTGGTAACAAAGCATATCAACATACTCAAAGTATAATCAATGTCTCCGGAATAAACAAGCCAGTGACAGCAGCATATATTTCTGAAAATCAGCTGTGAAATATGTTCAGAACAGCCAAAAGTATACTATAATACTAAGCAACATTTGAAATATACCAGTATACTTCTTAACAGTCAGGGAAAAAATCATTATACAGATTAGTGTCCTCGAAGCAGATCAACTTGTCTCCTGCTTTCTGGGGACCCATTAGTGGCATATCAGTATATCCAAAGAGACACATCGGAGTATATTACCATATATCCCAAGTGCCATGAAGGGATATCAACATACCTGAGTATATTAACTAGCTCTCATAGTCTTCCTCTCTCTCTTAGATCCATCAGAATATGTCAGCATATCACCCTATCTTCTGAAGGTCCAGTTTACCTTGTTCCGAAAGTATGTCGAAGCATACTAACAGATCCCCTGAATGCCTTGAGAACATATCAGTATACTTCTAGGTTAATTCATATCATATCTTGTTATATCACGAATCTAAGGTATAGCTAACCTCATTTCAAATTGACGTATTAATTAGCCGTTAACATATTCCCTTAAACATATAAGCATATCTCTTGTATTGACCTGATCAACCATTATAACTCTCAGAATAGATACCATACATATCTGAGGTCTATATTAACGCCTACCCTGTAAGAGATATGAGCCTAAGCACATAGCCAAGTATATCAGCATACCCCATATGCTCTTATAGTACATCAGCACACCACACCTCACGAAGACAGAACCACTTTTATTATATCAGAACATATTAGTATATGCTTCAAATTTGATATGAAGACATAATATCAGATGACAAGTATATCATGTCTTTGAGGTATATCAGATAGCATAAGCTCTTTAAGATGGTGGAACCACTATGTATATCTTAAATAGACTGGAACATACCAGAGCATATTAGCATAATGCTTATATTAGCAAGGTGGGGAGGAGGAGGAGGAGGCAGTGTCCACCGACCAGGTATGCCGATGAATCTGGTGATAATGGGTAAAACTGGTGTGTGATGATGATGATATTATTAGTATTATTAATTCGTTCTCATGTTTATTTCTTGTAGATTATGTTGTCACCTAGCCTGACCCATTTTGTTTACATTTTTCGGTCGCTCTAAATACCATTAAAAACAATTGGTATAAACGTTTGGCTCAACGATGATCAAGCATGTCCCAACTTTTTTTGCCTCAACTCCACATTCTGTAGCTTTCAGTAGATAGATCCTCCTACGCCGCTGGACATGTCATGTTATCAGATATTACATTATAAGTTCATGTGTGGTCATTATTATATCAAACGGAGGAATTTTAAAATATTACACCCGTGTATGTATCATTAGTTGTCGCCAGGTGAGAAAGAATGTTTGGGTAAAGATTGCTGTTTTATTTACTGTGATGCGGTTTAATACCTGAAGACGATTTCCTATAAGAGTCTTTCAACATACTAACAGATCCCTGAATGCCAGAACATATCAGTATACTTCTAGGTTATTATATCTTATCAGTATATCCCTGAATCTAAGGTGTAACCTCATTTCAATTATTGTGATATGTTATATATTGATACATAGAAACATATCTCTCTTTGTATCATTACCAGTCCAAGTGCCACTCAGAGATAGATGCAAGCATATCAGGGTATATTAGCATACCCTGTAAGAGAGATATGAGCCTAGCTACATAACCAAGTATATCAGCATACCCCATATGCTCTTATATTACATCAGCACACCCTCTGAGAGACAGAACCATACCAACATATCAGAACATATTAGTATATCCTTTAGAGTGATATGAACATAATGGCATATCAGATGACAAGAGTATATCAGCATAGTCTTTGAGGAGCATATCAGACCAACCTAGCATAAGCTCTTTAAGATAGATGGGAGCATATCTTAAATAGACTGGAACATACCAGAGCATATTAGCATATTAGCATATTAGCAAGGTGAGGAGGAGGAGGAGGAGGCAGGTGTCCTCCGACCAGGTATGCCGATAGTCTGGTGATAATGTGGGTAAAACTGGTGTGTGTGTGTGTGTGTGTGTGTGTGTGTGTGTGTGTGTGTGTGTGTGTGTGTGTGTGTGTGTGTGTGTGTGTGTGTGTGTGTGTGTGTGTGTGTGTTCGTTCTCATGTTTATTTCTTGTAAGGTATGTGTCACCTAGCCGGCCATTTTGTTTACATTTTTCGGTCGCTCTAAAATACCATTAAAACAATATTGAGTATAAACGTTTGGCTCAACTGATGATCTCAAACATGTCCCAACTTTTTTTTGCCTCAACTCCACATTCTGTAACTCATTTAGGTAGATGTCCCTCACTACACATACACTGGACTATGTGAAATGTTGCAGCTAATGTGTTATCAAGATATTGCACATTATAAGTTCATGTGTGGTCATTATTATATCAAACGGAGGAATTTTAAAGAGCTATTACACCACGTGTATCATTAGTTGTCGCCAGGTGAAGAATGTTTAGGTAGATTATATTTTATTTACTGTAATTAAAGTTTCAATACCTAAGACGTTCCACTATAAGAGTCTTTCAACCTCAGGTAAGGTCTAAAGACTTTCTACTCTAGGTCTTACACCCTGGAGTAGCTGTATCGTCCACATAGGTAATTACTCCACAAGGAACTACAAGTTACACCTTGATATAATACTTCATTTATTGCCAAACTTTATAGGGAAATATTTTTTCACAAAGAATTTCAAGTTACAATTTCACATAACAAGTCACATTACAAACGTTCCTTCGGCTTACAGTTAAACTTTGCAATGTCAAGATTTTTTTTCACTGCAGAGGAAAGTATGCGTCATCATCACCACACACACACACACAAAGACAAAACTCCTGTATCCAGATTCTCAAAAGTTTATAAATTAAATTCTTCCCTAAAATTAAACAGACAATACATCTATTTATCATAGAGTATGTGAACAATATCGACGCCATATTAGTTACCATCTTTGAGTTATATAATTAGTTAGCTTCATAGTGTTAATTATTTAGTTAAAAAGGAAAAATAATCTACTAGTGTGTGTTGTGACCAAAATATATCAACATTGTATTTACTTTCTCCTCCAGGGGGCACTAAGTCTAGAAAAAATGACACAATTGACATCTACATAAAGTGACTGATCAAGGGTAGATATTGGCTACCTTTTGTGTTACTTTGAGGTCGTAAGAACACACAGAGCTGCTCTTAAGGATGTTTACCACAATACACCTCAACCAGTTTCTCATTCACTAAGGTCAAACAATAAATCTGGTTCACAAGATACACCGTAAATTTTATTAGAATACAATAATCAATTACTGTATTATTGTATTGAAGCGAATAGTCTTATGGTGTTAAGATGTGTTCTTAAGCCACGAAGGTAAACAAAAGGTATTCAATATCTGCCTTGGTTGACGATGATCTGTAGACGTTAGCAAGTCCTCCTCCTCCTGCTCTCGAGTAAGGTAAGGAAGGCCTCACCTGACCAAAATTGTTAATTAAGATAGATTACCTGAAGATTAACCCTCCCAGCTTATTTCAACTAATGATTAACCTAACGCTACTTGGGAAGTTAAGTTAGGTTAGGTTAGGTTAGGGTAGGGTAGGGTAGGGTAGGGTAGGGTAGGGTAGGGTAGGGTAGGTAAGGTCAGGTCAGGTCAGGCAGTGCCAGTGTAGTTAATCTTGAGGTTAAATAAACTAGAGGCTAATCTTCACATGAGCCAGTAAGACACTTTGACGGAGGCGGTTACGTACAACAGGAAAGCTCTGATAACATACAATGTACAGTATATACCGTTTAAGTTGCGTCAGCAGCTCTATACACCACTTATTGACTTACTCATTCACTGCCGTAGAAATATTTACTTCTCTAACAGTTTTCTATATGGTTCCCAGTCATTATAATACGACCTTGTAAAATCAAATGATCTAAATTAAACTAAAATTATCCAAAATAAACTTATTAGCTAACAAATCCTTCTAAAACACGATATATGCAAATCAAAAGTTCTAAATTCAACTTAACTTATCGTAATATAACTATTATAACTAAACCATTTTAATTAAACCTAACCTAAACACCTCAAGTGCCACAAACAGAAGGAAAAAACACCTTTAATATTATCGTGTAGGAGGCCCTGTAACCCACTAACTCCAGGTAATGCATCTATATCAGTCTACCTGCGTTAGAAGCTCTATACGTGGCTATGATCGTTACCCACTGCTGGAGAACATTTGTACTTCTATAATTACCCCTGGAGAAACAATGCACCAATTTACGATTTATTTATTTTATTTTTCATTTATTTTTTATTCTTGGTGCATACTGTAAACATCGCCCGCTTGTGAGTCCCGTCAGCCATTTTGTTCTAACTTTCGGGGATTCTAAAATAAGCTATAAATAAATAAATAAATAAATAAATAAAACAAGCATCTTATGTTTTTCTAACCCATGAGCTGTGAGTCTTCATTATATACTTCAACATTACTGTAAACTAAGGCTAGAGAGGGTGTGTACAGTACTAGTGGAGTCAAGACGAGAAGGTATTTCAAATCCATAAAGGGTTTTACAAGTGGAGAGTCTTACAAGTGGAGGGTCTTACAGGTGGAGAGTCTTACAGGTGGAGAGTCTTACAAGTGGAGGGTCTTACAGGTGGAGGATTTTAATAAGGATAAATACAGCAAGTCTTACAGTTGAATCAGCCAAGTCGAGGAAAACTCTTAAGAGTCACATAACTTCTACCTGGTGTTACCTGTAATCAAGCTAAGGTATATGTAAGAAGAATATTATCTCGTTACTATCCATTCCTCTTCCACTATCCTGCGAGGTGTTCATGATTCTGATACTCATGAAAGTAAGAGAATAATGAGAATGCCTATAAAATGCTGATTACCCACACGTTGCGTAATCTAACCCATCCCAGCCCAACCCAACCCTATCCTGCTTTAGTACAAAAGTCATTCTTTGTATCAGAAACGCCTAAGCTTACCTGTATCGCCTTAGACACATTTGAATCGGATGGGTTTCGTTGACGGTTTTATTTCTTCGGTATAAACTGGAAGCAGTGTTAAGGAGGAGCAGTGGG
>NW_024711926.1:0-64195 GCF_018991925.1 Homarus americanus | reverse complement strand
ATCATTGTACTTCGTTTTCGGTACACGTATTGCTGTACGTGCTGGAAAGTGCAGAGTATCGTGAGAACTTGCCGGGGTGTACGTGCTGGGAAAGTACAAGTATCGTGAAACGCCGGGGGTGTGCGTGCTGAAAGTAGAGTATCGTGAGAACTTGCCGGCGGTGTACGTGCTGGGGAAAGTACCAGAAGTATCGTGAGAACTTGCCGGCGTGTGCGTTAACTGGGGAAAGTACCAAAGTGTCGTGGGAACTTGCCGGCGGTGTGCGTTCTGGAAAGTGCCGTAGCCACCGATAGTCTCCTGAGATGGTTGGGTTGGGTCGGATAACCTAACAGTTATCCGGGTTTTGTGGTGTTGTAGGGCTGAGATGTTGGTGGTGGTGATGACGGTGGTGATGACGGTGGTGATGATGGTGGTGACGCCTGTGTGGTGGTTGGACCGTGGGTGTGTTGATGATGATGATGGTGTGGTGGTGTTGATGGTGGTGACGACGGTGTGGTGGTGATGACGGTGTGGTGGTGATGATGGTGTGTTGGTGATGATGGTGGTGACGACGGTGTGGTGGTTGGGCCGTGGGTGTGTTGGGTGGTGTCACCTCCCCCCTCCCTACTTGCCTCACCCACAGGGGCCTCCTGCTGTATGTCACTCACAACCACACGCCGACAAATATAGAACTTCCGCCTTTATATGTACGTACACACATACACTCACACACACACACTCCACACACACACACACACACACACACACACACACACACACACACACACTCACACACATACATACATACATACATACACACACACACACACACACACACACACACACACACACACACACACTTGGCAGGTTGAATCATCTCAGGTGCTTACATCATACAGTTTTTCTTCTTCGTAGCTTAAACAGATTGTGGTCAACCATTACAGCATAATACAGAACTTTGAACACTTGAGTTACATGATGAATACAGTTATGGGTGGGGTACAGGTTTTTATGTAGTCATACACCACTGGAGGTCAACGAGAATAGTAAATTACAACTGTATTAGCCAGCAGCTGTCAGGGTGATACAGTTTGAATGTTTGGTCCCATAAGTAATATAGTAATTCAGGACTGTAACAAAATACAGTGAGATATTAGATTCGTATATCACAGATTACATAGCTACATTAGTTATGTCTGTCTGGTATTGAACTTGTGAGTGATATGCCTGGATAAACAAAGTCAACAAGAGGCTCTGGGTGAAGGAATAGTGTAAGGGCACCCGTACGTGTCAGTGTATATATCGACGAGGGAGGACCTTACGCCATCTTATCTGCCCTCACGCCCCGGACTCTCATCCCTGGGCAGGTAGGTCACTGGGTATCACAGACTCCGGAATATACCTGAACACGCGCCATCTATTGGGTTAACGGGGACTTACCATATTGTCGCTGGATGACCTGGTGTGATAGATAGGCGTACTGGGTAAAAATAGGTAGGTGGATAGGCAGGCGAGAAGCGGTGTGGTGTATGTTGGGTTGTGGTGGCTACACTTGACTACTCTGATAATTATGATACCGTATCAGGGTGGTGATGGTGTCTGGGAGGGCCCTACACTGTCGGTATGAGTCACGACGCTCACAAGAGAGGCACTCAAAGGCCGGCCAGCACCCCCCTCCTCCCTCTTGATCATTGCCCCCTCCTCCCTCTTAATCATTGCCCCTTCTCAGGAGTCTGTCCCCCTCCTCGATCCCTGTCCCCTCCTCGATCCTGTCCCCTCCTTGATCCCTGCCCCCTCCTCGATCCCTGCCCTCCTCGATCCTTGCCCCCTCCTCGTCCTGCCCCCCTCCTGATCCCTGCCCCCTCCTCGATCCCTGCCCCCTCCTCGTCCCTGCCCCCCTCCTCGTCCCTGCCCCCCTCCTCGATCCCTGTCCCCTCCTCAGTCCCTGCCCCCCTCCCCTCTATCCCTGCCCCCTCCTCCCGATCCACCCCCTCTCGTTCCCTGCCCCTCCTCGTCCTGCCCCCCTTCTTCGTCCCTGCCCCCCTCTTCGGTCCCTGCCCCCCCTCCTCGTCCCTACCCCCCTCCTCGTCCCTGTCCCCTCCTCGTCCCTGCCTCCCCTCTCAATCCCTGCCCCCCCTCCTCGGTCCCTGCCCCCTCCTCGTCCCTGCCCCCTCCTCGTCCCCCTCCCCTCCTCAATCCCTGCCCCCTCTCCCGTCCCTGTCCCCTCCTCGTCCCTGCCTCCCCCTCCTCAATCCCTGCCCCCTCCTCCGTCCCTGCCCCCCTCCTCGATCCCTGCCCCTCTCCTCGTCCCTGCCCCCCCTCCTCGATCCCTGCCCCCTCTCGATCCTGCCCCTCTCGTCCCCTGCCTTCCCCTCCTCAGTCCCTGCCTTCCTCCTCGATCCTGCCCCCCTCCTCGTCCCTGCCCCCCTCCCCTTGATCCCCTGCCTCCCCTCCTCAATCCTGCCCCCTCCTCCATCCCTGCCCCCTCCTCGTCCCTGCCCCCCTCCTCGTCCCTGCCCCCCTCCTCGATCCTTGCCTCCCCCTCCTGTCCTGCCCCCCTCCTCGATCCCTGCCTCCCCTCCTCCAATCCCTGCCCCCCTCCTCGTCCCTGCCTCCCCTCCTCGATCCTGCCCCCCTCCTCGTCCCTGCCCCCCCTCCCCGTCCCTGCCCCCCTCCCCTCGTCTCTGCCCCCCTCTTCGTCCCTGCTCCCCTCGCCAGTCGTGCCCCTCCCCTCGATCTCTGCCCCTCCTCGTCCCTGCTCCCCTCCTTGATTCCTGCCCTCCTTGATACCTGGCCCTTACCGTTGTCCCCTCCTTCTAAATAGGGGTTAAGAAGCCCCCCCCTCCCTCCCTTGTTTAATAGTCTCTGGTTTTTAATTTCGATGTAGTTTTAACCTTCTTCGTGTCTTATGATAGGTTTAAGTGGGTCGGTAGTAGATGCAGCCCCCACCTGCAGAGCTTTGTCAGAGATCTCTTTGTGGAACCCAGCCTTGGCCTGCCTCGCCTCACCCAACCTCGCCTCACCCGGCTTCTCACCCACACCCTGCTGCTGCTGGCCCAACCCCCCCCCGCCATACTGATGCTGTTGTGTGGTGGTGGTGGTAGGAGGAGAGTGGTGGTGGTAGGGAGGAGGAGGAGAATGGTGTGTGGTGGTAGGGAGGAGGAGGTTGGTGTTGGGAGGAGGAGAATGGTGGTGGTGGGTGGTGATAATGGTGGTGGTAATGAGGAGGAGGAGGTGGATGGTGGTGAGAGAAGAGAAGGTGGTGAGTGGGAGGACAGTGAGGGAGTGAGAATGGGTGGAGTACCTGAGAAAATGATAAGGTGTGTGTGTGTGTGTGTGTGGTGGAGGCAATGTGGGCGTAGTGCAGGTGTGTGGGTGTTGGTCTGCTTGGTGGAGGGGTGAACCAGGCTGTGGCTCGTAACATACAACAGGTGTTTGAAGTGATACTTGATGCAGGTGTAGAACTATTACAGTCTGTGAGGTGTCTCATAGAGGTGGTCAGTGTTATACGAGTCCTTTCTTTGTTACACCTCCAAGTACCATTTAGGGCGTTCTTATCTCCATTAGCTTTCAATAGAGGCGTGCCACTCCTTTGCACCAATGAGAGCGTGCCACACCTCCGTTGCACCAATAGAGGCGTGCCACACCTCCATTAAGCACCAATAGGCGTGCCACACCTCCAGTGCTTTCCAATAGGGGCGTGCCACACCTGTTAAGCACCAATAGAGGCGTGCCACACCTCCATTGCACCAATAGGGCGTGCCACACCTCCGTAAGCACCAATAGAGCGTGCCACACCTCCATTAAGCACCAATGGGGCGTGCCACACCTCCATTAAAGCACCAATAGAGGCGTGCCACACCTCCGTAAGCACCAATGGGCGTGCCACACCTCCATTAAGCACCAATGGTGCGTGCCACACCTCCATTAAGCACCAATAGGGCGTGCCACCTCCATTAAGCACCAATAGAGGCGTGCCACACCTCCGTTGCACCAATAAGGGCGTGCCACACCTCCATTAGCACCAATAGAGGCGTGCCACCTCCATTAAGCACCAATAGGGCGTGCCACACCTCCATTAAGCACCAATAGGGCGTGCACCTCCATTAAGCACCAATAAGGGCGTGCCACCTCCATTAAGCACCAATAGGGCGTGCCACCTCCATTGCACCATTAGGGCGTGCCACACCTCCATTAAGCACCAATAGGGCGTGCCACACCTCCATTAAAGCACCATTGGGCGTGCCACACCTCCATTAAGCACCAATAGGGCGTGCACACCTCCATTAAGCACCAATGGGCGTGCCACACCTCCATTAAGCACCAATAGGGCGTGCCACTCCGTTGACCAATAGGCGTGCCACACCTCCATTAAGCACCATTAGGCGTGCCACACCTCCATTAAGCACCAATAAGGCGTGCCACACCTCCATTAAGCACCAATAGAGGCGTGCCACACCTCCGTGGCACCAATGAGCGTGCCACACCTCTGCATTAAGCACCAATAGAGGCGTGCCACACCTCCATTAAGCACCATAGGGCGTGCCACACCTCCATTAAGCACAATGGGCGTGCCACACCTCCATTAAGCGCCAATAGGCGTGCCCACACCTCCATTAAGCACCAATAGGGCGTGCCACACCTCCATTAAGCACCAATAGGCGTGCCACCATTAGCGCAATAGGGCGTGCCACTCATTAAGCACCAATAGAGCGTGCCACCTCCATTAAGCACCATTGAGCGTGCCCACCTCCATTAGACCAATAGGGCGTGCCACACCTCCATTAAGCACCATCAAGGCGTTCAGTGGGGTGTCATTAAGCACCAATAAGGCGTGCCCCCTCGGTAAGCACCAATAGAGCGTGCCACCTCCATTAAGCACCAATAGGCGTGCCACCCTCCATTAAGCACCAATGAGGCGTGCCACACCTCCAGTTAGCACAATAGGCGTGCCACACCTCATTAAGCACCAATAGAGGCGTGCCACACCTCCATTAAGCACAATGAGGGATGTACACCTCATTAAGCACCAATGCATGACCTCCATTAAGCACCAATAGGCGTGCCACACCTCATTAGCACCAATAGGGCGTGCCACACCTCCGTGTGCACCAATAGAGGCGTGCCACACCTCCATTAAGCACAATAGAGCGTGCCACACCTCCATTAGCACCAATAGAGCGTGCCACACCTCCATTAAGCACCATTAGAGGCGTTGCCACACCTCCATTAACACCAATAAGGCGTGCCACACTCCATTAAGCACCAATGGGGCGTGCCACACCTCCGTAAGCACCAATGGGGCGTGCCACACCTCCATTAAGCACCAATGGGGCGTGCACACCTCATTAAGCACCAATAGGGTGCCACACCTCCATTAAGCACAATAGAGCGTGCCACACCTCCATTAAGCACCAATGGTGCCACCTCATTAAGCACCAATAGGCGTGCCACACCTCCATTAAGCACCAATAGAGGCGTGCCACCTCCATTGCACCAATGAGCGTGCCACCTCGAATGCACCAGGCGGTGCCACACCTCCATTAAGCACCTGTCACCATCTTCACCAACGGTATGCCACCTGTATTAGACGTTATGGCCCCACACACACGAGCCACCAGCTGCCGTGAGACAACAGCTGTGTACAGTATTGTTGCCTCGAGAACCGGATTATTTGTCTTTTCTTTGGTGCTGTTTTCTCTCCTACTTTCTTATCCCCTCAGGACGGTGTTGATTGTTCATGTCCTTCAGGGTTTTTCTCTTGTGTGTTTAACTGGTCTTTAGTTTTATTTATTTTGTTTTCTTATTTGTTGTTGTTTCTCTCGGTACGTTGAGCCTCACGCTGGTATTTACTTGCTTGTATGTTCTCAGACGACCTGATCAGCTGACTCCCTCCTCCAGTAAGTGTGTGGTGGGTGGGTGAGTGAGTAGGTGGGTGGAGGAGGATCTTCAGTGGTGAAGTGGGTTCTTGGGTAGTAGGTGGGTGGAGGAATAGTCTAGTTGTGGAAGGTAGGTGGATGGGTGGGAAGTTCAGGTTGGTGGTGAGGTGGGTTAAGGGTGTGGTGAGGTGGGTGGAGTTGAGGTGTGTTGAGTGGGTGGGTGGGTTGAGGGTGGTGGGTGAGTCTGGAAGGCCGGGTTGCACAATGGCTCGTCATAACCAGTGTGGGCCACTCGTCCTGTCGGGAGAATCAAACCCGGCAATATATTTATCAGTGAAAAAATCGGAGGAAAAGACAGAAATTTTAACCCTTGGGTATAATGTTTTTTAACCCCTTGAGTATGATGATTTAACCCCTTGAGGTATGATGTTTTTTTGGTTGTGTTTGGTTGTGTTTTTGGTTGTGTTTTGAGTATGATGATTTATTGGTGATGATTTAACCATGGTATGATGATTTAACCCCTTGGTATGATGATTTAACCCTTGAGTATGATGATTTAACCCCTTGGTATGATGTTAACCCTTAGTATGATGATTTAACCCCTTGAGTTGATGATTTAACCCTTGGTATGATGATTTAACCCCTTAGGTATGATGTTTTAACGCCCAGTATGATGATTTAACCCCTTGGTATGATGATTTAACCCCTTGAGTATGATGATTTAACCCTTGAGTATGATGATTTAACCTTGGTATGATGATTTACTCATGGTATGATGATTTAACCCTTGAGTATGATGATTTAACCCTTAGTATGATGATTTAACCCCTTGAGTATGATGATTTAACCCTTGGGTATGATGATTTAACTTATGGTATGATGATTTAACCTTGGTATGATAATTTAACCCTTGAGTATGATGATTTAACCCTTAGGTATGATGATTTAACCCTTGGTATGATGATTTAACCCTTGGTATGATGATTTAACCCCTTGAGTATGATGATTTAACCTTGGTATGATGATTTAACCCTTGAGTATGATTTAACCTTGGTATGATGATTTAACCCTTGGTATGATGATTTAACCCTTGAGTATGATGATTTAACCCTTGAGTATGATGATTTAACATGAGTATGATGATTTAACCCTTGGTATGATGATTTAACCCTTGAGTATGATGATTTAACCCCTTGAGTATGATGATTTAACCCCTTGAGTATGATGATTTAACCCTTGAGTATGATGATTTAACCCTTGAGTATGATGATTTAACCCCTGGTATGATGATTTAACCCTTGAGTATGATGATTTAACCCCTGCGGTATGATGATTTAACCCCTTAGTATGATGATTTAACCCCTTGAGTATGATGTTTTAACCCTTGGTATGATGTTTTAACCCTTCAGTATGATGATTTAATCCCTTGAATGTGATGATTTAACCCATAGTATAATGTTTTTAACCCTTGAGTATGATGATTTAACCCTTTAGTATGATGTTTTAACCCTTGAGTATGATGTTTTAACTTTGAGTATGATGCTTTAACCCCTTGGTATGATGTTTTAATCCCTTGAATGTGATGATTTAACCCTGATTTAACCCATAGGTATGATGTTTTAACCCCTTGGTATGATAATTTAACCCCTTAGTATGATGATTTAACACCTTGAGTATGATATTTTTCCTTGAGTATGATGTTTTAACCCCTTGAGTATGATAATTTAACCCCTTGAGTATGATGATTTAACACCTTGGTATGATGTTTTAACCCTTGGTATGATGTTTTAACATGAGTATGATGATTTAACCCCTTGAGTATGATAATTTAGCCCCTGGTATGTTTTAACACCTTGAATGTGATATTGCTCCTTGACTACAATGACAACCCTTGACTACGACAACTTAACCCCTTAATATGATAAAAGTTGTAGGAAGGAAAAAATACAAAGATAAATAAATTAGTTCCCGCAACGATAAGAGGAAAATCTTTAAAAAATGCTCGTTATTGTTGACAGCCAAACGAATGAATTCTGATAATATAGCGAGGTCACTGCGTAATTATAAAGTGCTGCTATGATTAACATCCAGGTTCCCAATTACTGCTGGGTAGACAGAGGCAAATGGCGTAAAGAAACTTGCTCATAGTTTCACCCTGTCCGGGGATCGAACCGGTATCCGCTTGCTTGCGAGGCGAGTATGCTGACCATTACACCTATGATCGCCATAAAGTCATACATACATACTTGACTGCGTTTGAAACCTGGTGTGTACTTGTTTTGTTCTTGTGGCGAGAGTAATGCTAAGAAGAGGTTGTTTACATGTCCGTGAGGAGAAGGAAGTTGAGTCCTGGCTTCTGTAGTGAGGAGACTTTTGATGCGGAGGGGTGTGTGTGTGTGTGTGTGTGTGTCTTGTGTGTGTGTGTGTGTGTGTGTGTGTGTGTCTGTGTGTGTGTGTGTCCAGGGCAGTTTGTTGTGATTAAAGGGTTCAGTTCATCTCATGCGTGACCACCTCCTGCACCCCCTCCACCATCACCACCCCCACCTACCACCACCACCACCTCACCCTACACCCCACCATCACCTCCACCAACCACCTCACCCTACCCCACCACCACACCACCTACCACCACCCTGTTATACTTTTGCCTGTACTTACCTTGACCTGCCTGCCCATGACCTGTACTTATATTTACTTTCTTATATGCCATAAATAGCATCTTGCTCTTGCCATAGCAAGTCATGTCATATGACCACACTCTTTCTTACCTTATACTTGTGTCTTATATGTATTGTCTTCTCTTATATGTATATATACTTTACTTATATTATACTTACTTGACCTTGTCTTCTTTATATATATAGCCTGTTGTCATAGCAGCAACTCGACATACTTACACTCTGCTTACTTTGCCTGTTCTTTTATCGACCTCATATTATAGCCTGCTTAACCCCACTTGATATATATATCCTCTTCTCTTAGCACTTACTTGATAGCATCTTCCTCCTTTTCCTGTAGCATTGTCTTCTTATATATGACACTTACTTTATATATAACTTTACTTGATATATACTTATATACTTTATGATATGTACTTATATATATTATTGTCTTACTTATACTTCCTCAGCACTTATAACCTTAACATGGACCAGCCACCTCTTTACACCACCACCATCACCTCCACCAGCCACCTCACCCTACCCCCCACCACCACCATCACCATCACCTCCACCACCATCGCCTCCACCACCAACCACCTCACCCTACCCCACCACCACCCATACTCACCACCCCCACTCTACCACCACCCCCTCACCACCACCCACTTACCACCACCCCTACTCCACCACCACCCCTACTCACCACCACACAACCCCCTCACCACCACCCACCACCACCACCCCTACTCACCACCACCACCACCACCCCTACTCCCACCACCACCACCCCTACTCACCACCACCCCTACTCACCACCACCACCCCTACTCCCACCACCACCCCTACTCACCCACCTACCACCCCCCTACTCCCACCACCACACCCCTACTCACCACCACCACCCCTACTCACCACCACCACCCCCTACTCCACCCCCACTCACCACCACCCCCACTCACACCACCATACTCACCCATCACCACCCCTACTCACGCACCACCCCTACTCCACCACCACCCTACTCACCAAGCATCACCACCCTACTCACCACCACCACCACCACCCCTCACCACCACCCCTACTCACCACCACCACCACCCTACTCACCACCACCACCACCCTACTCACCACCCACCACCACCCACCACCACCACCCCTACTCACCACGCACCCACCACCCCTACTCACCACCACCCCCCCTACTCACCATCACCACCCCCTCACCACCACCACCACCACCTCTGCCTCACCAAGCATCCACCACCCCCTACTCACCACCACCACCACCCCCTACTCACCACCACCACCACCACCACCTCTACTCACCACCCACCACCACCTCCTCACCACCACCACCACCCCTACTCACCCACCACACCACCCTACTCACACCACCACCCTACTCACCACCACCACCACCACCACCCCTACTCACCGCACCACCACCACCCCTGCTCACAAGCATCACCACCCTCCTACTCACCACCACCACCCACCACCACCACCCTACTCTACCACCACCACCACCCCTACTCACCACCACCACCACCCCTACTCACCACCACCACCACCCCTTCACCACCCCTACTCACCATCACCACCACCACCACCACCACCTCTACTCACCAGCATCACCCCCCTACTCACCACCACCCACCACCACACCTCTACTCACTACCACCACCACCCCTACTCCACCACTACTTACCACCACCACCCTACTCACCACCACCACCACCACCTCTACTCCTGCCACCACCACCTCCCTACTCACCACCACCACCACCACTACTCACCACCCACCACCACCACCCTACTCACCACCACCTACTCACCACCACCCTACTCATCCTACCACCACTCCCCCTACTCACCACCACCACCACCCCTACTCACCACCACCACCCCTCGTCTCACCCACCACCCCTCTACTCACCACCACACCACCCCCTACTCACCACCACCACCCCCCTACTCACCACCACCACTCACCCACCACCCCCCTCTACTCACCACCACCACCCCTACTCACCACCAAAATGCAACCACTGAACTATTCCCCGTTTTTGTGACACTTCTTCCTCTGTTGGCGTCGTGAGGGAGAGAGAGGTGGAGGACAACAGGAGCAGTGGTGGAGATTTTGTTGGCGTTACGTAGTGTCTGTATAACGTTATGTAGTCTTTGTTATAACAGTGTATAGGTCTTGATGTTATGTTATATAGAATTTCATATATCATTTTGTAGTATTGGTGGGACGATATATCTACATGTCCAGTACTTTTGTCTTTCTCTATATAATTCCTATATTGTACCTGTAATTTATTTATCTAATTCTTTACTTACTTCGAGACTGTAATATTGAATTTGTTTAATTTGGTTTCTGTAATTTGTATTTGTCATAAAAAGAGGAAATAAATGAATGATTTTAGTAGTGTTGATGACCAGTTCAAGTTGACCTTAACTTTGCTCCTCCCATTGTTGGCATCCTAGGCAGCTGATTGGTTGGGTGTTTGGTGGTGGTGCTCCGACTTTGATTGGTTACGTTGGGTTGGTGATGGTAGCATCATAATGTTTGCCTTTCAGTTATGAGTATATTTCTTTATTAATTATGCTTAAGATATAATAATTTATTTAGGAGTATAATATAGATTAGGCCCGTATTTATATTTTTGGCTTTGTATTTTTTAATCGTAGGTTTAGATGGGTAGTTGAACAGTAGCTCCCGTGGGTGGTCTGGACACACACACACACAACGCTCTTGCAGGTGGTCTACCAGCTGTTCAACATTTTACACATAATAGTGAGGTTTGAGCAGCTGTAGGTAGTTCATAGTAATGAGTCTTGGTGTAATGGCAGGTGAGGGAGGCGAGGCAGGTGTTGGGATACTGTCCAGCGACCAGTGTGTCACAAAGGGCGTCGCTCATCTATAGTCCAACACACGTTCTTGCTAGCTGAGGAAATATTGGTGGTCCTGCGTGTGTGTGTGCGCGCGTACGTTAAGTGGTCAAACAACTTGTGGTGGGTGGTGACCACATTCAGCACCTCACCTCACCTGCCGCACGATGCAACACTGCCCATCTCCCTCCCTTCCTCTGCCACCCCTCCCCACCACCCTCAAAGTTCGCTTACCAAAATGGCAACTAAATATCCCCGAGACTCTTGAGTCCTCAAGATACAGAGAATGGCAGCAGAACAATTGCACGCATCTGATTGTATCCGAGTACGTGAAGATAATGGTAGTAGTAGTAGTAGGCGGGTCTGGTAGTTAGGTAATGGTGTCAATTTGAATCGATGGGTGAGGTTAGGTGAGAGGAGGTGGTGGTGTGGTAGGAGATGTAGTGAGCCAGTGAGGAAGTGGTAGTGGTAATGTAAAATGGTAGTGTAGTAGTAAAAGTAGTAGTGGTAATGGTAAAAGTAGGTAGATGAAAATAGTAAATGAAGTGAAATAGTAGTGGTAGTAGTAGAAAGTGATGGTGGTAATGAGTAGTGTAATAGTGGTAGTAGTAGTAAAATGAACCAATCCGCCAGGTAAGTCTCATTCAGGGTTATATTACATCCTGCTTGTGTATTTTGTCTCTTGTCCCTCATCACCTCCTCTACACTCACCCACCCACCCATACTTCATCACCCACCCACCTACTACCCTCCTCCACCCCTTACCCACCCTCCTTCCCACCCCACCCACATGCCCATCACCCACCACTCATCACCCACCCACCTGTCATCATCTTTACCTGCTATCATCACCCACCTGCATCATCCGTCCACCCCTGCCATCATCACGTCCGCCACCCACCTGCATCATCCACCTTCACCCACCTGCATCATCTGCCCACCCACCCACCTCGCTCATCATCGCCTGCCTCATCATCACCCACCTGCCTCCTCCACCCACCTGCACTCCTCCTCCACCCCGCAGCTGCCTCCTCCACCCACCTGCCTCCTCACGCGCCATCATCCCCACCTGCCTCCTCCACCCACCCACCACACTCCTCCTCACCCACCCGCCTGCCTCTCTCCTCCCACCCACCCACCTGCCCTCATCACTCCACCCACCCACCTACCTCCTCCTCCCCCCACCTGCCTCTTCCCACCTGTCCGTCTGCTCATCATCACCCACCCACCTGCATCCTCCCCACCTGCCTCCTCCGCCAATGACTGCCCATCATCACTCCGCCCCACCTGCATCATCATCACCCCTACACTCCCTCCCCTTTATCATCCACCCCACCACCTCATCATCACCCACCCCGCCTGCATCATCACCGCCTGCATCATCCTCCCCCGCCTGCCTCTTCCCCGCCGTCGTCTGCCATCATCACTTCCACCTCATCATCACCCACCCACCTATCCTCCCCCACCTGCATCCTCCTCTGCCCACCTCCTCATCATCACCTACCATCATCCCACCTGTCATCCCCCCACCTGCCTCCTCCTCCCCCACCACATCACTCCACCCCCCCACCCCTGCCTCTCTTCCTGCCTGCATCATCACCCACCCCTGCCTCATCACCCACCTACCTCCTCCCCACCTGCCATCTCCCACCCACCGCTGCACTCATCACCCACGCCTGCCTCACTCATCACCCACCTGCACTCATCACTCTCACCCTGCATCATCCTCCACCCACCTACCTCATCCCCACCTGCTCCATCATCACCTGCCTCCTCTCACCCACCTGCCTCCTCATCACCCACCTACCTCCCCATCCCCACCTACCTCCTCCTCACCCACCTGCATCCTCCTCACCCACCTACCTCCTCCTCACCCACCTACCTCCTCCTCACCCACCTACCTCCTCCCACCCACCCATCCACTTACCTCCTGCCCCCTAAGTATGCATTTTCAACCTGTTGCTTCTCTCACTTCCTTATTCGCATTTCCTCTCTCTCTCTTCTTCTTCTTCTACCTCCTACCTCTTCCCTTCCTCCTCCCATTTTTTACTCCTGCCTCCCATCCCACATTCCCTCCCCTCCCTTTTTTTCTTTCTCCCTCCCTCTTATTTCCTCTTTGCCTCCCTCTTTTACCTCTCTCCCTCTTTCTCCCTCCCTCATTTTATCCCCTCCTCTCTTCTCTCTCTTTCTCCTCCCTCTAGCCTCTCTCCCTCATTTCCTCTCTCCCTCTTTTGCCTCTCTCTTTCTTTCTCCCTCCCTCATTTGCTCTCTCTCCCTCTTTTTGCCTCTCTCCCTCCCTCATTTGCCTCTCTCCCTCTTTTGCCTCTCTCCTTCTTTCTCCCTCCTCTTTTTGCCTCTCTCCCTCTTTCTCCCTCCTTCATTTTGCCTCTCTCCTCTCTTGTCTGCTGGCTGGTGCTTACTATGCCGTTGGTTGGTGGAGTTGGTTAGTAAAGGGTAGTGGGTTGGTTGGTGGAGTGAAGGTGGTGGTGGTTGGTGGTGAGGTGGTGGTGGTGAGTGGGGTGGTGGTTGGTTGGTGAGTGGGGGTGGTGGTTGGTGGGTTGGTGGGGTGGGGGGGGTGGAGGTGTTGATGAGAGGTGTGAGGGAATAGTGGGCTGGTGGTTGGTGATTGGAATGGTGGTAGGGTGTTGACTGGTGAGTGACGTGGGGTGGGTAGTAGAGGTAACAGTGACCGTTCAGTGAAAGAGGTAAGAGACAGGCTGACCGCTAGCTAAGCTAATAGTGTGTTTGGGTTTGTGTCATGGGTTGGTTATTGTCTGCCGGTACAGGCACTAGGCATACCCTGTCCCATTTGTGGGGTGTTTTGGGGCCTTATTTCATATTCCGCCGACCCTACTGGCGGATGCTGGTTAGGGGGTTGTCTATTGCTTGGCCGTGTAGATCAGGGGTGTGGACCTGAGATTTCGTGGCTTTTTTGGGAACCATGTATGGTTGTTGTTGCATGGTGGGGTCTTTGAAGGAGTTCTTGCTCTGATCGTTTCTTTTGCCAGATTCTGCTGGCAGGGTGTCTGTGCTGGTTGATGGGTTTTCATTCTCAGGTCTCTATGTATCTCGGCTGTGGTTTCTGGTGAAGGGTGTCTTTCACCTGTGACGAATCTTAGGGCTTCATTTTGGACCACCTGTAATTTTTAATATTTGGTGGTGCTCATGGTATGAAGAGGTATTGCTGGGTAAGTTATATCGGTTGATAAATGATGTCACCAGGCGGGTTTTATTTCAAAGGCAGCTGAATAGTTTTCTCCAGCTCTCTTCTTGCTTTTTCATGGACATGAGAGTAACCTGTCGTGGATATATGTAGGGGAGGTGCCTCTGCTTTTTCTATCTGGGCATTTTTACTGGTGGATGCGATTTTTCCTTCTGCATAGGTATCACTGTGAATTTCGGGAACTGGTTTGGTTTTCCATTGTTTTTCGTAGTTATTTACCCTTTCATTCCCGCCTGTGTGTCGACCTGTAACGCTCGCGATTTTCCTTGATGTGTTGTTATTTGGTGATGTCGTCTGCATACATAATATCTTCGTTACCTATTATTCTGGTGAGGCTGGTACTTACTTGTGAAATAATATATAGGTGAGAGGGGCCTTCCTGAGGGCTTCCTGCAGGTGGGAAGTTCTCCTGTGTGTTGTCCTACCCTCAGTCTAGCATTTACCGTCAAAAGATTGCAAAGTTTTTCAATGTTGGTAGGAAAGTCAGGTTTGGAGATCTTATATTTTGAACCGTCGTGCAGACTTTGTCAAATGCCTTCGCTTCGGGGATTAGATTACATTGTCTACCACTCGCGTCTGGCTTGTCTTTTGCAGGGTTCTCTTCAGTTGTGACTACCCTTTCCTGAACAGGTATGCAATTGACTCTGTTTGTTGTTTCAGGTGATTTCTGTTATTGATGATTTTTCTGGGTTTTCCGTGCTTCGAGGAGTAAGTCTATAGTTTAGTGGAACGGCGAGATTTCTTTCCTTGTTTTGGTGTTGGTAATAATGGCCTCTTTAATTTGGTTGGGAAGTAACGGCCCATAGCATTCGTGTGGTTCTCAGTCTCTCCATGGCCGGTTGTTTTTTATGTGTGGGGATGTCCTGTGATGCCTGAATAACCAGGGGCTTTATTTTTGGTATTGGAGATGGCTCTGTTGAGT
Source organism: Homarus americanus (assembly GCF_018991925.1). Lineage (NCBI taxonomy): Eukaryota > Metazoa > Arthropoda > Malacostraca > Decapoda > Nephropidae > Homarus > Homarus americanus. Next base: position 48,634 of record NW_024711926.1, on the reverse strand, counting down.
TCTTCTGAGGTGATTGGTTTTGGACAATGGGCTGTCACTCTCAGATCCTCCCATATGGTTCCAGGGGGAAGGCTGAGTGGGTGTGTCTGGCACCGGGTTCATCGGACGAGCTACATAATCCCCTATTCTCTTCATTTGTGATTGAAGATGTTCTCTCCATATGTCCTTGACATGGGTTCTTTGTCTGGGTCGTCATATATTTTACTTCCTGCGTGGTCAGTTATATATGATGACTCATTGCATCTGCAACCTTTCAGTCTCTTAACTCGGCATGAAACTCTCCTGGATCATTGTATGTATGTGAAGTTGTTCAACTATTTCGGCCCATTTAAGGTTTGGCTTTTGAAGTCTGTTTATTTCCTCCAGATTCTTCTTATGTATTGGCACGTGTCCCAACCATGGGTCTTGGCTCTCTGTTGTAGCAGTTGGAACTGGTTTTGTGAGGGCTATGAGTTCTGTGGGTCTGTTGTGGGTGTTGGGGAGAGTTCTGTTGCGTTTGAGAGGCGTGTGTATCCTTTGAAGCTGTTTCTGTGGCTTGACACCATGTGTTGATTTCGTCTATTGTGTTCACACTGACTGTCTTTGGTCTGCAGTTGTCGACCTCCAAGTTCGGCTGTAGCTTCTTCGTTGAATAAGTCCCCAGTCGGTCTGTTGCGATTCTCCGTGGTGGAGCTGGTATAGTTATTAGTGTTGCTGAGATAGTCATGATTATAGGTGGTGGTCGCTGGAGGTTACAGGGCCTTGTTCAAAAGAGATAGTTGTGGAAGCATCTGCGTTTGTTATTGCTATATCTGGGTAGTGGTTGAGTTCTCCTTCTGTAGAACGTGGGAAGTCTGGGCCTATTAGTTGTTTTTGTTTGTTATGAAGCCAGCGAGGCCTCTTCCAACATTGTTAGTTGTCCTCTTACCATCTATGTAGAGCAGTGCTTCAAACTATCTTATGGCGGACTGGCAGGGTTTTTTTTTTCCTAATGCTAGGGACCGTACTATTGTTATATTATTATTTGTTTATGATCCGAAAATATTATTTAATATCAGATAATATTAATTTATACCGGAAAAAAATATTATGAATATAATAAAGTTGACACATTTTTTGTTTATTTTGTAAATAAGCATTGCCAATATTACAATAAAATAAAGAATAGTAAAAAATCAAACTAGCAAAGCCTTCAACAAAGATATTGTACAGTTCCTACCTGACTGCTCCCCTCAGGAGCCTCCGTCATCGTCACCCTCACCTGTCTATCTACCTGTCGACTTTATCTACATGATGACTGTCTATCTACCTGTCAATTGTCTATCTATCTGTCTACTTACCCGTCTACTGTCTACCTACCTGTCGACTGTCTATTGACGACTGATATCAGCGTCGTGGCTCACCTGTTGGGGTGTAAACAGTTGGACTTGGGGTGTAAACAGTGGACCTGGGGTGTAAACAGTAGGACTTGGGGTGTAAACAGTTGGACTTGGGGTGTAAACAGTAGGACTTGGAGAGTAAACAGTTGGGCTTGGGGTGTAAACAGTAGGACCTGGGGTGTAAACAGTTGAATTGGGGTGTAAACAGTAGACTTAGGGTGTAAACAGTAGGACCTGGGGGTGTAAACAGTTGGACTTGGGGTGTAAACAGTTGGGCTTAAACAGACCTGGGGTAAACAGTAGGACCTGGGTGTAAAACAGGACCTGGGGTAAACAGTTGACTTAAAACAGTTGGACTTAAACAGTACTTGGGGAGTAAACATGGGCTTGGGGTGTAAACAGTAGGACCTGGGGTGTAAACAGTCTTGGGGTGAACAGATGGACTGGGTGTAAACAGTAAGACTTGGGGTGTAAACAGTAGACTTGGGGTGTAAACAGTTGGGCTGGGGTGTAAACAGTTGACCTGGGGTAAACAGTAGGACCTGGGGTGTAAACAGTAGGACTTGGGGTGTAAACAGTGGGACTTGGGGTAAACAGTTGGGCTTGGGGTGTAAACAGTTGGACCTGGGGTGTAAAAAGTAAGACTTGGGGTGTAAACAGTTGGACCTGGGGTGTAAATAGTTGGACCTGGGGTGTAAACAGTTGGACCTGGGGTGTAAACAGTTGGATGGGGTGTAAACAGTTGGACCTGGGGTGTAAACAGTTGGGCTGGGGGTGTAAACAGTAGGACTTGGGGTGTAAACAGTTGGACTTGGGGTGTAAACAGTTGGACTTGGGGTGTAAACAGTTGGACTTGGGGTGTAAACAGTTGGACTTGGGGTGTAAACAGTTGGACTTGGGGTGTAAACAGTTGGACTTGGGGTGTAAACAGTTGGACTTGGGTGTAAACAGTTGGACTTGGGGTGTAAACAGTTGGACTTGGGGTGTAAACAGTTGGGCTTGGGGTGTAAACAGTTGGACTTGGGGTGTAAACAGTTGGACTTGGGATGTTAACAGTTGGACTTGGGGTGTAAACAGTTGGACTTAGGGTGTAGACAGTAGGACCTGGGGTGTAAACAGTTGGACTTCGGGGTGTTAACAGTTGGACTTGGGGTGTAAACAGTAGGACTGGGGTGTAAACAGTTGGACTTGGGGTGTAAACAGTTGGACTTGGTGTAAACAGTTGGACTTGGGGTGTAAACAGAGAAAAAGAACTGGGGTACACGGTGATGTTCTCGGATATAGGTGAGTCGCTGTTACTGGTACACTACCTACACCCCACCTGCCTACACCCTCACCTGCCTTACACCTCACCTGCCTTCACCCTCACCTGTCTACACCCTCACCTGCCTACACCCTCTTACTACACCCTCACCTGCTACACCCTCACCTCCCCTACACCCACCTGCCTACACCCTCCACCTACCTACACCCTCACCTGCCCACCACCTCACCTGCCCTACACCCTCACCTGCCTCCACACCCTGCCTGCCTTACACCCTCACCTGTCTACACACTCACCTGCCTACACCCTCACCTGCCTTACACCCTCACCTGCCCACCCTCACCTGTCCCCCTCACCTGCCTACACCCTCACCTGCCTACACCCTCACCTGCCCCACCCCACCCCACCCCACCCCTCACCTGCCCACACCCCTCACCTGCCACACCCCTCACCACCACCCACCCCACACCCCACCTGCCTACCCCCTCACCTGCCCACCCCTCACCTGTCTACACCCCTCCTGCCTACACCCCTCACCTGCCTTACACCCCTCACCTGCCCCTACACCCTCACCTGCCCACCTCACCTGCCTACACCCCTCCCCCTCCCTCCTGCCTTACCACCCCTCACCTCAACTTGACTCCACATCCTCATCTACACCTCAGTCTTCCAGAAAACCTAACCTAACCTAAGTCTTTGTGTGTATGTTGTCTGCCTCTATGTTGTGTATACTCTCTCTCTCTCTCTCTCTCTCTCTCTCTCTCTCTCTCTCTCTCTCTCTCTCTCTGCGGGGGAAGAATAATGGCTGCCACAACAGTAAGCAAAGTTGTATCGGACACCTGACAGCCAGACTTCATACGCAAGTTGTTTACGCCCAATTAATGAGCTCCGTCATAGTGGTCTCTGGGGGAGAAAGGGTGAAGTGGGGAGAGGGAAGAAGGGAGAGAAGGGAAGGGCAGGGAGAGAAGGAAGAGGAAGGGAGGGAAGGACGAGGGAAGGAAGTGTACCATTAATTGTTATAAGAACATAAGAATGGAGGAAACTGCAGCGGGCCTATTGGCTCATACTGGGCAGTCCATACACCCAACCTCGCATGACAATCCAGGAGACAGTGCCAGGTTAGGGCCGAGAGAGTGCCAGGTTAGGGCCGAGAGAGTGCCAGGTTAGGGCCGAGAGAGAGAAAGTCGTGTGAGGAGGACTGGGTGAGTGAAAGCTACCGTTCAACAGCTTGTTACTACAGCTAGCTCCTGGGCGGGTGAGCTTATGGATGGGTGAGGAGGTGGGTAGGCGAGCGAGCGAGTGGATGGATGGATGAGAGAGCGAGTGGATGGATGAGAGAGCGAGTGGATGGATGAGAGAGCGGATGGGTAATAGAGCAGGTGGATGGGTGAATGGGTAAGTGAGTGAGTGAGTGGGTGGACGTGTGGGTAGGTGGATGGATGAGTGAGCAAGTGGATAAGTGTCTCTTGGCATGGGTATAGGTGAGGGATGGATAGGATAAATTTGGGTAGTTAAGGCATGAGCAGGTATATACAGGTGGCTAATTAGTCGGGCAATTAGCTAGTTAAGAGCTACCTAGTTCAGAACACTGCTAGTAAGACTTGGCTAGTGTGAGTTAGTGTTACTCCCCCTCAACCCCTCCTCCTCAAACTCCCTCTCGAAACCCCACTCCTTCAACCCCTCCCCCACCCCACACACCCCTCTCTACACACCCCCTCTACTACACCCCTCCCCTCCTCCACTCCCCTCCCTCCCCCACACTCCTCTTCCTACACATCCCCACCCCTCCCCCACACACACCTCCCCCACACCCCCTCCCCACACCCCTCCCCCACCCCTCCCCCCACACACCCCACCCCCCACACACCCTCCCTCCCCCCACACCCTCCTCCCCCCACACACCCCTCCCCCCCCACACCCCTCCCCCCCACACCCCTCCCCCACCCACACACACACCCACCACCACACACTACTGCAGGAAGAAGAAGAAGAAGTAGAGGAGGAGGTAGTAGCTTCCTTCAACGTGATTGGTGTCGCGTCGTATCGTGCAGTGTTACAGTACAAGCAGAGTCCGTAGCCTGAGGGGGCAGCAGTGTCGAGCATTTCCTTGCAACTGGAGGACCGGGAATTTGTGTAGCTGCAGGTGTGAGAATTTATATAGATGGGTATCTGATAATTTATATAGCATCTTAACTTCTGTACGAAGGTAAAAAAACAATAAATGACCTACAAAATGGCGTCAAAATTGAACTGGGCCTTGACTAGTACGACACTCACTCCTTACTTGAGGAATTTGTCACGAAATAATCTGGTGGCACTGGTGGACCCCTAGTGGCACTGGTGGACCCCTAGTGGCACTGGAGGACTAGTCCTGGAGGACCTGGTACTGGAGCCTGGTGGCTGGAGGACCCTGGTGGCACAGACCCTGGTGCTGGTGGACTAGTGGCTGGTGGACCCCAGTGGCACTGGAGCCCTGGTGCACTGGTGGACCCCTAGTGGCACTGGAGGACCCCTGGTGGCACTGGTGGACCCCTAGTGGCACTGGTGGACCCCTAGTGGCACTGGAGGACCCCTGGTGGCACTGGAGGCTGGTGGCACTGGAGGACTGGTGGACCCCTAGTGGCACTGGTGGACCCCAGTGGCACTGGAGGACCCTGGTGGCTGGTGGACCCCAGTGGCTGAGGACCCCTGGTGGCGTGGACCCTGTGGCACTGGAGGACCCCTGGTGGCACTAGTGGCACTGTGGGTAGAGAAAGTGGCTCTTCTTCATTTGCATATTACGGCTCTTGACTCCAGGGGCCTAGTGTGTAGAAATCCTGTAGTGTTGATGTAGAAGTTGTCTGTAGTGTTGAGAATAGTGTTTTGTTTATATTATTATTATTTTTATTTTTATTATTATTATTATTATTATTATTATTTTTATTATTATTATTATTATTATTATTATTATTATCATTATTATTATTTTTATTATTATTTTTATTATTATTATTATTATTATTATTATTATATTATTATTATTATTATTATTATCATTATTATTATTATTATTATCATTATTATCATCATTATTATTATTATTATTATCTATTATTATCATTATTATTATCATTATTATCATTATTATTATTATTATTATTATTTTTATTATTATTATTTTATTATTTTTATTATTAAATATTATTATTAATTTATTATTATTGTTATTATTATTGTTATTTAGTTGTTGTTGTTGTTATTTATTGTTATTGTTATTTGTTGTTGTTATTATTGTTGTTGTCACTACCACCACCACCACGTATGTACATTATACCTATAAATTATCATCGTGAAACAACACTTAGGTCAGGTCAGGGGATGGCCAAGCTTGGTCACCCTCCTACCACCAGCGTTTAAGGCTCTCTCTCTCTCTCTCTCTCTCTCTCTCTCTCTGTCAGCTTGATGACGTCGTAGACAGTGAGGAGAGGGGCAGCAGTGTTAAGCATCCGGATGAGTTAGCATAAGTTGGGGTTCTTTGTGGGGATGGGTTGCAAGTGGTTCATGTTCCACCTAAACATATTGCAAGGCCATCCACAACACCCCTCTCCGACCGACCTCCTCCTCCTCTTCCTCCTCCACATTTATCTCTTCTCTCCTCGACCTCCTCCCTCTTCTACCCCTCCTCCTCCTACCCCTCCTCCCCACATTTCCTCTTCCTCATTGCCAATATCACGTATTATGACCTCAGATCCTAAAGAGAACACACACACACACACACACACACCGCTTTTAGCATCGCCGAAACATTATCATCATAAGTTGCTTCACCGCCTCCTGCAGTATCCGGATGTACGTGTGTGTGTGTGTGTGTGTGTGTGTGTGTGTGTGGGGTGTATACAAGACACAATGGGTTATAAAAGTTATGTGAAAGTGGATCAATGTAATAGGGGGCTGACCTGTACTTCACTGTAATAGGGGTGATCTGTACCTACTGTAAAAGGAACTGATCTGTACCGATTGTAATATGGGGCTGACCTGTACCTGACTATAATAGGGGCTGACCTGTACTTACTGTAATAGGGTACTGACCTGTACCGATTGTAATAGGGGCTGACCTGTACTGACTATAATAGGGGGCTGACCTGTACTTACTGTAATAGGGGAACTGATCTGTACCGTTGTAATATGGGGCTGACCTGTACTGACTATAATAGAGGGGCTGACCTGTACACTGTAATAGGGAACTGACCTGTACTGATTGTAATAGGGGCTGACCTGTACTGACTATAATAGGGGGCTGACCTGTACTTACTGTAATGAACTGACCTGTACCGATTGTAATAGGGGCTGACCTGTACTGACTATAATAGGGGGCTGACCTGTACTTACTGTAATAGGGAACGGCCTGTACCGATTGTAATAGGGGGCTGACCTGTACTTACTGTAATAGGGAACTGACCTGTACCGATTGTAATAGGGGGCTGACCTGTACTTACTATAATAGGGAACTGACCTGTACCGATTGTAATAGGGGGCTGACCTGTGCTTACTGTAATAGAACTGATCTGTACCGATTGTAATAGGGGCTGACCTGTACTTACTATAATGAGGAACTGATCTGTACCGATTTAATAGGGGCTGACCTGTACTTACTGTAATGAGGAACTGATCTGTACAGAACTCTAATGAGGGGCTGACCTGTACTTACTATAATAGGGAACTGCCTGTACCGATTGTAATAGGGGCTGACCTGTACTGACTATAATAGGGGCTGACCTGTACTTACTGTAATAGGGCCTGTACACAGTTATAATAGGGGCTGACCTGTACTGACTATAATAGGGGCTGACCTGTACTGACTATAATAGGGGCTGACCTGTACTTACTATAATAGGGAACGACCTGTACCGATTGTAATAGGGGCTGATCTGTACTTACTGTAATAGGGAACTGATCTGTACTTACTGTAATAGGGGCTGATCTGTACTTACTGTAATAGGAACTGATCTGTACCGATTGTGGGGGCTGATCTGCTTACTGTAATAGGGAACTGATCTGTACCGAGTGTAATAGGGGCTGATCTGTACTTACTGTAATAGGGAACTGATCTGTACCGATTGTAATAGGGGGCTGATCTGTACTTACTGTAATAAGGGAACTGATCTGTACCAGAGTGTAATAGGGGCTGATCCGTGCACTTACTGTAATAGGGAACGATCTGTACCGATTGTAATAGGGGATGATCTGTACTTACTGTAATAGGGAACTGATCTGTACCGATTGTAATAGGGGCTGATCTGTACTTACTGTAATAGGAACTGATCTGCCTGTAATAGGGACTGATCTGTACCGAGTGTAATAGGGGCTGACCTGTACTTGCTGTAATGAGAACTGACCTGTACTTACTGTAATAGGGGCTGACCTGTAATTGTGACATGACCTCAGTGTTTGTCTACTACGGCCGCCTGATCGTTAACTCATATCCTGCTATGCCACTCGACCTTCTTTTGTTTACTCCCCTTCTTCCCTCCTTACCTTCCTTACCCTCTCCTTTCTCCCTTCCATCCCCCACGCCCCTCCACTCCCGTCCTCTACCTCTCTTCATCCATCCCCTCCACCACATTTCCACCTTCCCTTCCACCTACATGTCCCTCCTCCTCCTCCTCCTCCCCCACACCATAAACAGGGGCGGGGTGAGGTGAAGGCAGGCAGGGCAGAGACGGGAGCGAGGCAGGCAGGCCGGGGCATATGTGGGGCATTCATGTTCTGTCCTTTGTTATTACATGTGTGTCATCCACCGGTCACTGATCACTTCCTCAAGAATGGAATCAGTGTCTTGACTTGAAATTTGTTATGAGGGATTGAGCCGATATAAATGAACCCCAGAAATTAACTTGAACCCCAGCAATAAACGAACCCCAGCAATAAACTTTAAATGAACCCCAATATATATATTTTTTTTTGGGGGTTAAAAAAGTTGCAATATGATTTCCTTTTATAGCACGCCTGCCTGGGTGACATTGTGTAAGTGGTCGCTTGTTGTGCATCTTGGTGGCTGTAATACTAGTGTGTGTGTGTCGGGGTTGTAAATGGTAAGTTTTCAGGTTGATGAGGTGAAGCGAGGTTATGAAAGAGGAAGGGGGATGTTGTTGGGTCGTGTTAGGGATGGTGATGGAGGTATGGTGGTGATGGTGGTGATGGAGATGTGGTGGTGGTGATGGTGATGGAGGTATGGTGGTGGTGATGGAGGTGTGGTGGAGGTGTGGTGGTGATGGAGGTATGGTGGTGGTGATGGAGGTATGGTGGTGGTGATGGAGGTGTGGTGGTGGTGGTGGTGCTGGAGGTATGGTGGTGGTGATGGAGGTGTGGTGGTGGTGATGGAGTGTGGTGGTGGTGATGGAGGTGTGGTGGTGGTGATGGAGGTGTGATGGAGGTGTGGTGGTGGTGATGGAGGTATGGTGGTGGTGATGGAGGTGTGGTGGTAATGGTGGTGGTGGTGATGGAGGTGTGGTGGTGGTGATGGAGGTATGGTGGTGATGGAGGTATGGTGGTGGTGATGGAGGTATGGTGGTGGTGATGGAGGTGTGGTGGTGGTGTTGGAGGTGTGGTGGTGAGTGGAGGTGTGGTGGTGATGGAGGTGTGGTGGTGGTGATGGAGGTATGGTGGTGGTGATGGAGGTGTGGTGGTGTGGTGGTGGTGGTGGTGGGTGTGGTGGTGGTGATGGGAGGTATGTGGTGGTGATGGAGGTGTGGTGGTGGTGATGGAGGTATGGTGGTGATGGAGGTGTGATGGAGGTGTGATGGAGGTGTGGTGGTGGTGGAGGTGTGGTGATGGAGGTGTGGTGGTGTGGTGATGGGTGTGGTGGTGGTGATGTGGTGAGTGGTGGTGGTGATGGGTGGTGGTGGTGATGGAGGTGTGGTGGTGGTGGTGTGGTGGTGGAGGTATGGTGGTGGTGATGGAGGTGTGGTGGTGGTGATGGAGGTGGTGGTGGTGATGGAGGTGTGGTGGTGATGGAGGTGTGGTGGTGGTGATGGAGGTATGGTGGTGGTGATGAGGTGTGGTGGTATGGTGGTGGTGGTGGAGGTGTGGTGATGGGTGTGGTGGTGGTGATGGAGGTGTGGTGGTGATGGTATGGTGGTGGTGATGGGGTATGGTGGTGGTGGGTGTGGTGGTGGTGGTGGTGCTGGGTATGGTGGTGGTGATGGAGGTGTGGTGGTGGTGATGGAGGTGTGGTGGTGGTGATGGAGGTGTGGTGGTGATGGAGGTGTGGTGGTGGTGATGGAGGTATGGTGGTGGTGATGGAGGTGTGGTGGTAATGGTGGTGGTGGTGATGGAGGTGTGGTGGTGGTGATGGAGGTATGGTGGTGATGGAGATGGTGGTGGTGATGGAGTATGGTGGTGGTGATGGAGGTGTGTGGTGGTGGTGGTGATGGAGGTGTGGTGGTGGTGGTGATGGAGGTGTGGTGGTGGTGGTGATGGAGGTGTGGTGGTGGTGGTGATGGAGGACTGGGTATGGTGGTGGTGATGGAGTTGGTGGTGGTGGTGGTGGTGGTGGTGGTGGTGATGGAGGTGTGGTGGTGGTGGTGGTGGTGATGGGTGTGGTGGTGATGGAGGTGTGGTGGTGGTGACGATGACAGAACTGCCCATCTGACCTTGCTGTTGCTGCTGAAACTTTGGCAGGGGCGTCCTTGTCTTTGTTCCAAGGTCTGCTGCCCCCTCACCCTCCCTGCCTCCCCACCACACACCACCTCTGTTGGTTTGCCTCTTCACCATCTTCCTTCCCAACTCACCACAAGATGTCTTCACTTTGTTTCAAACTTGATGGTGAAATGACTCACGTGTTTACGTATCTAGTTTCAACAACAAAAGATGAACAACAACAACACCAAGATGAACAACAACAACAGTGAACAAAGTATTTACCTCCCTGCATAGTGTTGGTCGCTGGATAAACAAACTACCCCAAACTGTGTTAATTGGTAGGACCGGGCCAGCTATCCTACACTTGATCTCTGTAAACTAACAAGATTCTTCCAGGAGGCTACAGCTGTGTACTGCCCCCCCAAGTCCTCACCTGACAAGAGAACTGTTCTGTGTGTGTGTGTGTGTGTGTGCGCGCGCGCGTTCGTGCAATAGAGAAGGCGATGCGTTAACAGATACGTGTGTGTGTGTGTGTGTGTCTTGTCAGCTTGTGTAGAACACTTGAAACAGTGTTGTCATTCTTGACCATACGACACGCTGGAACGTCAAACTAATTGAGGTTAAATTTAGCTCATTGTCACGTTTACAGTATCAAGTAAACTAAGTGTCCGCATCTTCTCTCTCTCTTACGCACTGCTGGTGATGGCTGGTGCTGCTCTGGCGTCCACCTACACCACAAGGTAACTGTCACTTCATGTAAATGATTGTACGTACATCGACTTTATGACTGAATCTTTACCTTCACTAATACACCCTAATAGACACTGAATTAATGTGGCGACAGACAAACAGACAGTCAGTGAATCTTTATAACCACCAGTCGACTGTTGAAGGTGGTACAGGAGATGGACCCAGTGGTGTAAGAAGTACCGTACCCCGTCCTTCCTCCTTCGTCAGTAACCGGGAAGTTTTCCTGCCGCCCCTGCCCTGCCTTGCCTTGCCTAGCGCTGTCTTCCGCTTCCTCTCTCATACAAGTTTGACGTAATCGTGTTGCTTAAATTGGTGGTGATGTGTTGCTACCCCTGTTGGCAATTCATCCTTCCCCCCCTCCCTCCCTCCCTCCTCTCCCCCCTAAGGTCACCAAGTACACTGTCTAGCCAATGGCACAACACTATCTCTGAGGACAAGATAACTGATAATACTCTGTACCACCCAGTGTCATAATATCTTGACCACTGGGGCCTGATAAACACCCTTTCTGGCCTCTTCTCTGTCATTGGTGTCAACGGCCGTCTTGACAGGTATTGCAAGTCAATATCAGCACCATTCATTGACAACTGGGACAACTTCTATGGCAGAAGGGACCCTTATGCTAGGGATGGGGTGCATCTGTCTGTCAGTAGGGATGGACTAGCAACTCTGGCTGGGACTCTCGAAAGGGCAGTCCAAAAGATGTCGAAGTCTTTAAACTGGGTTAGGGGAACATGTGGGCACGGGGTGGAGGACTACAGTGGATAGTAAACAAAGTGAAAGATTACAGGAAATAGTGTTAGAATGATGACATAACTAAATTAGACAGCGAGTTAAAACCAAACGCGGTAAAGTGAGGACTAAAACACGACTAACTTAAATGTCTAATACGCGAACAGTAGAAGTATGAGAAACAAAATGGATGATATTAGGCCTAGGTAAAAATTACCGAAAAAACGATATAGCATTCACTGAAACATGAATCAACCTAGACTCCTCGTGAGTTACCTGTCGAATACCAAATTGCAGGTTACAAATTATTCCATACCGATAGGCAGATTAGGAAAGGAGGCGGAGTAGCACCTGCGTCAGGATAATCTGAAGTGTGAAATAAATAAGGAAATAAAACAAACAGAGCGGAATATGAAACAATTTGGATAGAATTAATTTATTTGTAGGGATAAATTAACTACAGGAGTAATATAGACCTCCCAATCTTGATAGCGTCACGAGCGACTTATCTGGGATGAAATGCGCAGGGCTTCCATATGTCAAACAAAGTCTGTATCGTAGGCGACTTAACCCACAAATAGATTGGATTGACCTTAAAGGTAACTCAGAATCGGAGGATTTCAAAACGATCCAGACTGCTCTGTCAACATATAACCGAACCCACAAGGGGTAATATACTCGATTTAGTTCTGTCGAACAGAGAAAACCTCATTAGTAATGTCGAGGTAGGGAACGAACTTGCAAACAGAAGCGATCACAAAGAAATTAGATTCCAGTTAGATTTTCAGGGCAGCCGTAAGGGCAATTCCACAAAAGTCCCAGATTTCAGAAGGGCAACTTTGATAGTTTGAAGAGAAGTTGAGGGAGGGGTATCAGCTTGGGGTGAACTACATGGACCTGACGGTTGGAAACTGACCTCATAATGAGATGATCTGAGGCCAAGCGAGTTCCACGACACTAAAATAATGAGTTACTTAATGCACAAAGGCAGAACATACCATACAAAAAACTCAGATCAAACAACAATGACCCTAAATGGATAAATAATTATTTAAAGAACATTATTGGTCAAAGGAAGGCTATAGGTAGAAGGATAAATGGTGGCGAAATTTACCTCTGGGATTATTATAAGGTATTGGCCGGTAGGGTTAAGACCGAGATAAGGAAAGCAAAGAGGAATAATGAGCTGAGGATAGCAAGGGAGGCAAAGACAAACCCCAAGGGATTCTATCAAATGTATCAAAACTAAAACACGAGAAAAGATTGGGCCAATACAGACAGATACCGGCGAGCTAACTGATAACGACGGAGAAATGAGCAATAATCTGAATAAATATATTTCAACAGTTTTCACCACCGAAAATTCAAACATGATACCCGAGGCACCGACTCTATTCAGAGTTAGTGAAGAAAACAAATTAAGCGAGATAGTAGTGACTAGTAACGAAGTTAGTAAGCAAATAGACAAACTAAAGCCTAATAAGTCACCTGGTCCCGATGAGATATTTGCCAGAGTATTAAAGGAATGTAAGGAAGAGCTTAGTATGCCCTTAGCAAAGTTGTTTAACATGTCCTTAAAAACAGGTGTAGTACCAGAAACCTGGAGGATAGAGAATGTAATACCGATTTTCAAGAAGGGGGATAGATCACTATCCTCTAACTAGCGTCCAATCAGTCTTAACATCAATTGTAGGCAAATTACTGGAGGCAATCATTTCAAACTCCATTCGAAACCACCTGGAGAAGCACAAATTGATCAATGATTCCCAGCATGGTTTCACAAGCGGGCGTTCATGTCTAACTAATCTATTAATATTCTTTTCATCAGTTTTCGAATCCGTGGACGAGGGGCACAATTATAATGTGGTATATCTCAACATTAGCAAAGCCTTCGACAGAGTCCTCCACAAAAGACTAATAAGATAGGTAGAAACACATGGCATTAAAGGTAATATTCTAAATTGGATTAGGGCGTGTTTACAGGACAGGAAACAGCGAGTGAGCATTAACGGCACTAAATCCCATTGGAGCAACGTCACTAGTGGAGTTCCCCAAGGCTCAATACTTGGATCATTATTATTTATTATATACATAAACGACATAGATATCGGCATAGACAGCAACATAAGTAAATTTGCTGATGACACTAAAATAGGACGTGTAATTAAATCTGACGAGGACTCCGCAAAACTACTGGAAGATCTATACAAATTTTTTGAATGGTCTGAAAAATGGCAGATGAAATTCAATGTGGACCAATGTAAAGTACTCAGTATAGGAGATGTAAACAGGGAAACCAGTTACCAGATGAACAACGATGCCATTATGAAATCCGACTCCCAGAGATTTAGGAGTAATGATAAGTAGGAATCTTAAGCCAAGTAAACAGTGTGTTTTTGCTCGTAACAAGGCTAATAAAGGAGTGTTAGTTACAAGACTAGCGAGGTCATCTTAAGATTATATCTTGCGCTTGTGAGACCTCACCTGGATTACGCAGTTCAGTTCTGGTCACCATATTACAGAATGGATATAGAATCCTTGGAAAGAATCCAGAGGAGAATGACAAGACTAATCCCGGGCATTAGGAACCTTGAGTTCAGGGACAGGTTAAAGCATCATAATTTGCACTCCCTCAAGAGACGTAGAGCGAGGGGGCGACATGATAGTGGTGTATAAATGGAAGTCAGGGCTAAACAAAGGGGACATTACAAAGGTACTCAAACTATCCAACCAGGAGCGAACCCGTAACAATGGTTTTAAATTAGACAAATTTAGATTTAGGTGCGAAATAGGTAAACACTGGTTTGGAAACAGAGTAGTGGATGAATGGAACAAGTTACCAAACATCATCATTGCCTCGAATACGCTGGATAGATTCAAACATAGGTTGGATGCTTATATGAGCAATAAGGGTTGGGTGTAAACGGGACTGCCCAGTATGGGCCAATAGGCCCGCTGCAGTTTCCTCCATTCTTATGTTCTTATCCATTTATACCGCTCACAGGAGTAGTATGGGATGCACAATAAACTAGCTACTGTCTGCGGCAAAATCAATAAAATTTTCTCCAACACCCCCCATTGACCGCTGTACCCTCCCACGTCCTCTGTGACCTCCCTCCACCCACCTGCAGTCTTCTACATACTCCCCCCTCCCCTCCCCTCTTGTGCCCCGCCTCCACCCACATGCAGTCTTCTATTTACACTCCCCTCTCCTGTGTGACCTCCCTCTCCCTACCTGTAGTCTTCTAGTGACCTCCTCCCTTCCCCTTCTGCGTGATCCCACCCCTCACCTGTAGTCTTCCTGACCTCCCCTCCTGTGCAGCCTCCCTTCCCCTTCTGCGTGATCCCACCCCCCCTCACCTGTAGTCTTCCTATTGACCTCCCCCCTCCTGTGTGACCTCCTTCCCCTTCTGCGTGATCCCACCCCTCATTTGTAGTCTTCTGTAACCTCCCCTCCCCTGTGACCTCCATCCCTTCAAGTGATCCACCCCTCACCTGTGGTCTTCTAGTGACCTCCCCCACCATGGGCCTCCCTCCCTTCTGCCTGATCACCTCACCTGTAGTCTTCTGGTGAGCCTCCCCTCTGTGTGACCTCCTTGTCTGCGTGATCCACCCCTCACCTGTGGTCTTCCTGACCTCCCCCTCCTGTGTGACCTCCCTTCCCTTCTGCGTGATCCCACCCCCTCACCTGTGGTCTTCAGCTAACCCCTCCCCCCTCCTGTCAAGCCTCCCTCCCCTTCACAAGTAATCCCACCCCTCACCTGTAGTCTTCTATTAACCTCCCCCCTCTGTGACCTCCCTCCCCTTCTGCGTGATCCCACTTGCCCCCTCCACCTGTGATCTTCTATAACCTCCCCCCTCCTGTGTGACCTCCCTCCCCCTTCTAGCTGATCCCACCCCCCTCACCTGTAGTCTTCCTGTGGCCTCTCCCCCCTCCTGTGACCTCCCTTCCCCTTCTGCGTAGATCCCACCCCTCATTTGTAGTCTTCCTATTAACCTCCCCCTGTGACCTCCCACTCCCTTCTGCGTGATCCCACCCCCTCACCTGTGAGTCTTCTATTGACCTCCCCCTCCTGTGGCGACCTCCCTCCCCCTCACCTGTAGTCTTCCTGTGTGACCCCCTGCCCCCCTCCCATAACCCCCCTCCAGAGTGACCTCCCCCCAACCCGGAATTCTCCGGTGACTCTTGGGTTAATGGACAGGAGTGATTGGCTCTACCTGGAAATTAACAGTCAGTCCGCTGTGCGTCCTTAAGAGTTGTCTAAAAAAGCAAGTGGCTATTGAGTCGGCGGGTCAGACGGTAAAATAGCTCAAGGGCTAGTGAGTGAGCCAAGGAGGTGATGGTCTTTGCCTTCGTGTGTGTCCGTCTATCACCTTTAGTTCATTGTTAGATAGATTTCGGTGGTGGGGTCGTGTGCACCAAGAGGAGGAGGGAGCACTCGACAACTGGATGTTGTGGATATTTTTATTATTTTGTTATGGCTATTATTATTATTATTATTATTATTATTATTATTATTATTATTATTATTATTTTCATTATTATTATTATTATTATTATTATTATTATTATTATTATTATTATTATTATTATTATTATTCGCATTGTTAGTGTTATTATTATTGCTGTTGGTATTTTTGTTGTTGTTGCTATTATTATTGTTTTGGTGTTCACTCAATTTCTGTTAATATTAATAATAATAATAATAATAATAGTAATAATAATAATAATAATAATAATAATAATAATAATATTAAAAATAATAATAATTGTGGAAGTATGATTTTTTTATCATTGTTTTTATTGTATTATTGGTATTATTCTCACTTAACGGTATTATTGTTACAAGCGATACGAATTATCACACATCTATTATTATCAGTTTAAATTCCTTATATTGAACCCGTTTTATTATGTTTATTCAATTTATAACCATTTATGTTTTTATTATATTTAATTTGTCTTTATTATCATTTGTTTTAGATTATGGTAATTTTATATTTTTTTTTTGCATTTTTTTCGTCATTCCTTTAATTATTAACTGTATGTACCAGTGTTGTGTCCTTGGTGCCCTGACGCAGTGTTCAGTGTTGTGGTGCGTGTTAAAGGGGAGGTGCTGGGTGGTGGTGTGTGAGGCAGGGCAGGAGTGGGTGGTGGTGTGTGAGGCAGGGCAAGAGTGGGTGGTGGTGGTGGTGTGTGAGGCAGGCAGGGGTGGGTGTGGTGTGTGGGGGAGAGTGGGTGGTGGTGTGAGGAGTGGCAGGAGTGGGTGGTGGTGTGTGGGAGGCAGGGTAGGAGTGGTGGTGGTGGTGTGTGAGGCAGGGCAGGAGTGACTGGTGGTGGTGGTGTGTGGGCAGGGCAGAGTGGGTGGTGGTGTGTGAGGCAGGGCAGGAGTGGTGGTGGTGTGTGAGGCAGGGCAGAGTGGGTGGTGGTGGTGTGTGAGGCAGGGGCAGAGTGGGTGGAGGTGGTATGGGTGGGGCAGGAGTGGGTGGTGGTGTGTGAGGCAGGGGTAGGAGTGGGTGGTGGTGTGTGAGGCAGGGGTGGGTGGGTGGTGGTGTGTGGGGCAGGGTGGGGTGGGTGGTGGGTGGTGGTGGTGTGAGGGCAGGGCAGGAATGGGTGGTGGTATGTGAGGGGTGGGTGGTGGTGTGTGAGGCAGGGGTGGGGTGGGTGGTGGTGTGTGAGGGGGCAGGGTGACTGGTGGTGGTGGTGTGTGGGCAGGGCAAGGTGGGTGGTGGTGTGTGAGGCAGGGCAGAGGTGGGTGGTGGTGTGTGTGGTGGTGTGGTGGTGTGGGGGGTGGGTGGTGGTGTGTGGGGTGGTGAGTGAGGTGGGTGGTGGTGTGTGGGTGGGGTGTGTGAGGCAGGGCAGGTGGGTGGTGGTGTGTGAGGCAGGGCAGGAGTGGGTGGGTGGTGGTGTGTGGGGCAGGGGCAAGGGTGGGTGGTGGTGTGGAGGCAGAGGGAGGGTGACGTGGTGGTGGTGGTGTGTGAGGCTGGGCAGGAGTGGGTGGTGGTGGTGGTGGTGTGTGAGGCAGGGCAGGGAGTGACTGGTGGTGATGTGTGCAGGGCAGGGGTGACTGGGTGTGTGAGAGCAGGGGCAGGAGTGGGTGGTGGTGTGTGAGGGGGCAGGGAGTGACTGGTGGTGGTGGTGTGAGAGTGGGGAGTGACTGGTGGTGGTGTGTGGAGCAGGGCAGGAGTGGGTGGTGTGTGTGTGGCAGGGGGCAGGGGTGGGGGGTGGTGGTGGTGTGTGAGGCAGGGCAGGAGTGACTGGTGGTGGAGTGTGTGATGCCGGGCAAGAGTGGTGGTGGTGGGTGTGGGGCAGGGCAGTGTGAGTGGTGGTGGAGGTGTGTGAGGGCTGAGCAGGAGTGACTGGTGGTGGTGTGTGAGGTTGGGCAGGAGTGGTGTGGTGGGAGGTAGGCCGGGCAGAGTGACTGGTGGTGGAGGTGTGTGAGGGCTGGGCAGGGTGAGTGGTGGTGGTGGTGTGTGAGGTTGGGCAGGAGTGTGTGGTGGTGGAGGTGTGTGAGGCCGGGCAGAGTGGTGGTGGTGGAGGTGTGAGGCCAAAAAGAGGAGGTGGTGGAGGGGTGTGTGTGATGCCGGGCAAGGTGGTGGTGGTGGAGGTGTGTGATGCCGGGCAGAGTGAGTGGTGGTGGAGGTGTGTGGTGGGGTGTGTGAGCCGGGGGAGGGTGACTGGTGGTGGTGTGTGAGGCTGGGCAGGTAGTGGTGGTGGTGGAGGTGTGTGAGGCTGAACCAGGAGTGACTGGTGGTGGGAGGTGTGTGAGGTTGGGCAGGAGTGGTGGTGGTGGAGGTGTGGGGGCCAGGCCAGGAGTGACCTGGTGGTGGAGGTGTGTGAGGCTGGGCAGGGAGTGAGTGGTGGTGGTGTGTGAGGGTTGGGCAGGGTGAGTGGTGGTGGAGGGGTGTGTGAAACCGGGAGGAGTGACTGGTGGTGGGTGTGTGAGGCTGGGCAGTAGTGAGTGGTGGTGGGTGTGTGGAGGCTGGGCAGGGTGGCTGGTGGTGGAGGTGTGTGGTGGTTGGGCAGGGGTGGGTGGTGGTGGAGGTGTGTGAGGCAGGGCAGGGCTGACTGGTGGTGGTAGTTAAGTCATCACACTGAGAGGTTAACAAGGGGTTAAGTCGTTACACCGGACATACACACACACACAGCGACCCACTAAGTTTGAAAATGGTTGAAAATTCCCGGTAAATTGCAGTTCGATGACCGCTTGAGCCGTGTCCAAGTTGGGTTTATATTATGTCTGTCAGTGTGTGTGTGTGTGTGTGTGTGTGTGTGTGTGTGTGTGTGTGTGTGTGTGTTTTCCTAGACCTTTAAAAGTGAAATATTAAAGGAATCGTTTTGTTTTTGTTTTCCATTCCGTAGTTTTTTAAGGTATTAGTTAAAGGAGATGGAGGTGTGTGTGTGTCGCACAGGGTGGTGTAATGCGTGTAGTGTGGCAGTATTATGTTAGTGTTAAGGTGCAAGCACTGCTTGTTTCCTCTCACTTTCAGCTGCCGCCGCTAGTTAGCCCTTGTGGCGAACAGGGAAGCAACCTACATAAGTCTTCCTCTGCCAGTACACAGCCTCTTCACCATCAAGACTCCTGCTGTGCCTCCTCAGGCAACACACGGTAATTGGGTGCCTTGTGGGCCCAGGCTAGACCAGCAAGGGATCTCGGAGTAGCAGTGGGCCCCAGAGGGATGGCACATGGGCTTACTGGCATGTGGACACATCATGGCGCCTACCAACCACTGCCTTGTGGATTAACCTTGGTAGGTATAAGGCTACGGGAGTAAACCCTAAACGAAAAATCGGCAGTGTAGCCCAGCATCAGACAGACATACTTACAGAGCTCCAACAAGACTCCCAATGGCGGTATTGGCGGAAGAGGTCACAACCTACATAGGGAACCCAACGCCTACACCGGCGGACGAAGGCAGTGCATGATGGACAGGCTTCTAAGGCGAAACCCAACAAACTGGACTATCGGCAGTCCATTGCAACTCTCCCTCTTCCCAGACATTGCATTACTCCTCATCATCAAACCCTTATCCTCCAAAAGTCCTATAGCGACGGGCGAGTGGCGACAGAGATGACTGCTGGGAGTCTCTAGTCACAACTCTGCACATGAGCAGCACAGATAAGATGGTCGTTTATGCACTGGGATCTAGGCAGCAGTGCAATCCGGTCCTGCCTGTGCTACTGAGCAGCCTTTTCGAGTAGCCACTTTGCTCACCCCACATGGGGAGGGGGCTAGAAAAGGTGCCCTAAACATAGCCTGCCTAAAAAACTAACCTGACTGGGCAACCGCTGAGATGCTGACATTTCGCAGGGAACCGTAGGGAGGGATGGACGACGCAAATGTAACCCCAACCGCCTACTCCTCCTTAGCAAGTGTGCTGCACACAACCTCACTATCACCAATACCTTGTTTAGGCAGGCCGACAAGTTCAAGGATTCGTGGCAACACCCACGATCCAAACACTGGCATCTCATTGACTACATGAGAAAAAGATCGGCGAGATGTGTCCTCATCACCCGAGCAATGCATGGCTCAGATCACTGCAACACTGATCATTGGCTTTCAGAGCTAAGCTCTCACTTCACGTCGCCCCAAAACGGCGAAGACAGCAAACCCCCAGAATAGGTTTTAGCACTAAGCATTTGGAGGATCCAGCGGTAGCACATGCTTACAGAGAGCAGCTCGAATATGGGCTAATAAACAACCCGACAACAAACAACCCAAATCCCAGTGCCAAATAGGATATTCTCGACATTGTCATGAGAAAAACCTGCAGAGAGACCCTTGGTCAGATCGAAAGAATACTCAGGGCTGGTGTGATGAAAATGTCCCGGAAATCGATGTACTCGTCGATGATAAACGTGCTGCTTTAACTGGCTGGCAGAACACTCCTCTGTCTCAAACCAAAGCGGATACTTTCCGCAAAAAGAAAGCGGCGGCTCAGCGCAAACTTCGCAAACTAAAGAATGACTGGCTTAAAAATAAAGCATGTGAAATGTAAAATCCTGCAGGTCAACACAAGATGTGAAAATTTTTCAATTACACTAAAACATTTTGTGGTCCAATCACTCATGACACAGCCCCCCTCCGTTCATACCAACTCCCTAATTAAAGACGAAGAAGGCAACCTTCAGCGCTGGAAAAAGCACTACCAATCGCTGCTCAACCGAAACACCGATGTGGATATCCTTACTACCCAGCAGGTCCCTTAGCATCCAGAGCTGACCCATCTCAGCTATCCTCCATCCCTGGATGAGGTAGCTACTGCCATCAAACAGATGAAAAATAACAAACCCTCAGGGCCTGATGGAATCCCAGCCAAGGTGTAGAAAGCAGGAGGACCTCTGCTTACTGGCCGTCTCCACTCTCTCCTGGAGAATATATGGGAAAAGGAGGAAATTCCCCAAGCTCTTAAAGATTCCTTCATCGTCAATAGTTATTAAAACAAGGTAGACCGTTCAGACTGTGGCAACTTCCGCAGCATCTCGCTGCTGTCCGTAGCTGGAAAGATTATCGCCCGAGTCCTCCTAAACAGACTTCTTCCTCAGGCAAAAAACTTCCTCTCAGAATCTCAATGTGGCTTTAGACCATCACGTGGCACCACTGACATGATCTATGCTGCCCACCAGATACAGGAAAAATTAAGAGAACAGCGTCGTGACCTGTACATGGCCTTCACCGACCTAACGAAGGCCTTCGACGTGGGCAACAGGGAAGCCCTCTGGCTGACCCTCAACCGTTTTGGCTGCCCACCAAAATTCATTGCAATCGTGAGGCAACTCCACGGTGGCATGAACGGCAGTGTCCGGCACAATGGCACCCAGTCTGAGTTCTTCCCCATCCAAGCTGGGGTAAAACGTATGTATACTGGACCCAACTCTCTTCCATTTTCTTGGCTGCCTTCCTTACTTGTGCCAGTGCCAATTTAGCCAGCTGGGTGAACATCGAGTACCGAATAAAGGGGGGGGGGGTCTGTTAAACATAAGACGACTCCAGGTAGGAACAAATGTGTCGGCAGCTTCCATTACTGAGCTTCATTATGCAGACGACGTCACCCTTGTTGCTCATACTGAATGCGATATACAAGAAATCCTGAACACATACACAAATGCGCATGCACACTTCGGCCTCGAGGTGAGTGTACGTAAAACTCGGATACTCTTTCAACCTGCCCCTGGTTCAGCCACTCCTCCACCATCCATCCAGCCTTTTTTTTTTTTTTTTTTTTTTTTATGTAGGGAAAGAAGGAATGAAGGAAGATTAGAGGTGGGGGAAGGAAGTTATAATTCGGAAATTGAAGAAATTCAGGAGGAGGTAAGAGAGGGCGGGCTGACCGCCTAGCTAAGCTAATAGTGTGTTTGGGTTGTGTCATGGGTTAGTTATTGTCTGCCGGCACAGGCACTAGACATCCTACCCTGTCCCATTTATGGGTGTTTTAAGGGCCTTATTTCATATTCCGCCAACCCTACTGGTGGATGATGGTCTTGGGAGGTTGTCTATTGCCTGGCCGTGTAGATCGGGGGTGGTAATGGACCTTTTGAGATTTCGTAGCTTTTTGGGAACCATGTATGGTTGTTGTTACCTGGTGGGAGTCTTTGAAGGAGTTCTTGCTCTGATCGTTCTATCTTTTGCCAGATTCTGCTGGCCAGGGTGTGCAGCTGCTGGTTGATGGGTTTCATTCTCAGGTCTCTATGTATCTCGGCTGTGGTTCTGGTGAAGGGGTATCTTTCACCTGTGACGAATCTTAGGGCTTCATTTTGGACCACCTGTAATTTTAATATTTGAGTGGTGCTCATAGTATGAAGAGGTATTGCTGGGTAAGTTAATATCGGTGTGATAAATGATGTCACCAGGCGGAGTTTTATTGTCTCAGGAAGCGCTTTAACGCGGTATAGTTTTCTCAGCTCTCTTCTTGCTTTTTCCTTCCTACTGTGGACATGATGGGAGTAACCTGTCGTGGATATATGCAGGCCCAGAAGGGTGCCTCTGCTTTTGTATTCTATCTGGGCATTATTGGTTACTAATGGATGGGTTTTCCTTCTGCATAAGGGTATCACTATGAATTTCGGGAGACTGGTTTGGATTTTCCATTGTTTTTCGTAGTTATTTACCCTTTTTAATTCCCGCCTGGTGTTTTCGGCCTGTAACGCTCGCGATTTTCCTTGATGTGTTGTTATTTGAGTGATACATAATATCTTCGTTACCTATCCTAGTGGGAGGCGGGGTGTCACTTGTGTAGATAATATATAGGGTGGGGGAGAGGACGCTTCCCTGATGGACTCCACTCATGAGTGGGAAGGTCTCTCCTGTGTGTTGTCCTACCCTCAGTCTAGCATTTCTGCCGTCAAGAAAGTTGCAAAGCAACTTTTCAATGTTGGTGGGAAGTCCGAGTTGGGGGTCTTATATTTTAGACCGTCATGCCAGACTTTGTCAAATGCCTTCGCTACATCCCGGAGAGTTAGATTACATTGTCTACCACTCGCCGCGGCTCTGGCTATGTTTTCGCATGCCAGGGCTATCGCTGTTGTGGTGGACTACCCTTTCCTGAACCCGAATTGTCTGCAGTTGACTCTGTTTGTTGTTTCCAGGTGATTTCTCAGACGGTTATTGATGATTTTTTCTAGGATTTTTCCAGGTACTTCGAGGAGGGAGATCGGTCTGTAGTTTAGTGGGACGGCGGGGTTCTTTCCTTGTTTTGGTGTTAGGGTAATAATGGCCTCTTTGAATTTAGTTGGGAAGTAGCCCGAGGCCAGGCAAGCGTTCATTGTGGTTCTCAGTCTCTCCATGGCCGGGTTGTTTATGTGGCTGAGGATCTCCTTGGTGATGCCTGAATAACCAGGGGCTTTATTTTTGGTATTGGAGATGGCTCTGTTGAGTTCTTCCGAGGTGATTGGTTTGGACAATGGGCTGTCCGCTCTCAGATCCTCCCATATGATTTCAGGGGAAGGCTGAGTGCGGTGTGTCTGGCCCCGGAGTTCATCAAGGACGAGCTCCTCGTGGGTACCATCGAATCCCCTATTCTCTTCATTTGTGATTCGGAAGATGTTCCTCCATATGTCCCTGAATATGGGTTCTTTGTCTTGATCGTCATATATTTTACTTCCTGCGTGGTCAGTTATATATGATGACTCGTTATGGCTGCAACCTTTCAGTCTCTTAACTCGACGCCAGAACTCTCCTGGATCGTTGTTTGTATGTGAGAGTTGTTCAACCATTTCGACCCATTTAAGGTTGCTTTGTTCCAGAGATCTTGTTTTTATTTCCTCCCGGATTCTTCTGTATGTATTGTAGCTTACGATGTCCCAACCATGGGTCTTGGCTCTCTGTTGTAGCAGTTGGAACTGGTTTGTGAGGGCTATGAGTTCTGGAGTCTGTTGTGGGTGTGGGAGAGTTCTGTTGCGTTTGAGAGGCGTGGCCTCCTGGTAGGCTGTTCCTATGGCTTCACACCATGTGTCTTTGGTCTGCAGGATTGTCATGCCCTTGACCTCAAGTTCGGCTGTAGCTTTTTCGTTGAGTAAGTCCCAGTCGGTCTGCTTGGCTATTCTCCGTGGTGGAGCTGGTATAGTTATTGGTGTTGCTGAGATGGTCATGATTAAAGGTAGGTGGTCGCTGGAGGTTACAGGGCCTTGTTCAAAGAGATAGTTGTGGAAGCATCTGCCGTTTGTTATTGCTATATCTGGAGTAGTGGCTGAGTTCCTACTGGAGAACGTGGGGAAGTCTGGGCCTATTAGTTGGGTTTTTTGTTTGTTATGAGGCCAGCGAGGCCTCTTCCAACATTGTTAGTTGTCCTCTTACCATCTAGTAGAGGATGTCTGGCGTCCATGTCTCCAATGATGTAGGTTGGGTGGTGGTATGATAGGAGTCTGTGGAAGTCCCCGTAAGGCAGGTAGTCCCTGCGTGGTGGGAGGTAGGTTGTGGCTATTATGATTGGTCCTGTGGTCAAGTTGATTTGAACAGCGAGAGTTTCAGAGGTGAAGTCGTGTATGATTCTGTGGTGGACATCTCATTTTACGGCGATGGCCACCCCGTCATTTGGCTCCTCTGATAGATTGGATTTATGGATCATGTAACCAAATATTTTCAGTTCCTCAGACGCCTTTTGTTCGTGTGAGCTTATGAGTATATCTGCATCGACTTGGTTGTATTGGCTGGACATACTGAATTTATTAGTTCTCCAGTGGAGGACGTTATGATGCATTATTTCACTGCCTTACGAAGCGAGCCCATTGTATCTTGTATTTGGTTTTGGGGGGATCCCTCGGGTTCGTGGTTTGTTCACTGTGCGTCCATTCCTCATTTTTTTATCACCCCATCGGATGTCTTGTGGATGCAGTCTGTTAAATTGACCCGTTTTTGTTTAATTGCTTCGTGGATGTTCTCCTCGGAACTGGGGTGGTCGTACTTCCATTTCATCTTGTCCTCCAATACTCCTTTAGCGACTTCATCACGTGTACAGTCCTCGTTGATGTGGTCTGGTACGTCGATGCTTAGATTCAGGTCTTTACCTGATAGATCGCTTGGAGTCCGAGAGACAGGTGTCATCTCCGGTGTGGGTACGTGTGCATCCACACCAGAGGCCACTGTTGTCTCGTCTGTGGATGTTGGGGGACAAGTGTTATCCAGCCTAATGGTACTACCCTCTATAATGTTACCCATTTTCGGTATCTCGGCTCCCACCTGTCCACCTTTGCGGACATCGATGGAGAGATTCAGCATCGGATCAGACGTGCATTTCAAGCCTTTGGCAGACTTCGTACCCATATCTTCAGCTGTAGGAAGCTGTAACTATCTACAAAGTTGCCCGTATATCGAGCAGTGGTCTTCCCCACCCTGTTCTTTACAGTGGTGGGCACAGCTAAACGAAAAGTTAGCTTCGCTAACCGCTAATCCGCTCACTAAAAAGTTAACTTCGCTAACGCTAAACCGCTAAACAGCTAAAAAAATTAGCAGAAGCTAACGCTAACCGCTAACTTTTATTATATGAATTTAGCTTCGGTTTGTTTGTTTTTTGGCTCTAAAACCCTTAAAAACAGACCTAGAGCTGAAATTTTCATATGTTGTCTTGTAGCTTAGACATAGAGCTTTCCAAAAAGGTATAGCATGTCAAGATCAGATGATGATCAAGGTGTACACAAATAATTAAATGAACAAATAAAATTAAACATTAGTTTACATTCGAGTTTCAACATACACTTTATAATCTTTATTTACTGTACGAAAAGACAGAAAGTATTAAACGAATCCAAAAACTATTGTACTGTATAGCATAGGTAGCAAATAGCATCATGCCAAGATCAGATGATGACCAACTTATCAAGGTGTACACTGTACACAATTTCACAAATAATTAATTTGCATTCTCATACAACCTATCGGCCTAATTCATTATTCATGTAAATATGCAATACCAACCACATACACATTATACCAGTGCATTTTTATATAACTTGTTGTTGGTCTTCGTCATTATACCAGTGCATTTTTAAATAACTTACCGTATTGTTGGTCTTAGTTATATAAATAAACAGAAAACTCTAAACTTTAATGAAAAGTAAGTTGTGAGACAATTTTGTTTGGCGCACACCTTGGATGACATCCTGGTTATGAACTTATGCAGTACTTAGCATAACCAAATATATTGACAAAAAAATCCTAATTAAATTAACAAATAATTGAGAAATGAAATTATACATTAGTTTATAATTACATTCTATGATTCTTTCAACATACACTGACAGTCATTATTTACTGTTAAAAAAAAATATTAAACTTTAATAATCGAAAATTTCCATTCACTCCGGCTGCAGTGGCTGGGCCTTCTCCATCGCCTCGACGTGATGCTGGTTGCCCTTCATAAACATCAGCCTCTCAAAGTTGCCATCTGACAGGGTGGCTCTTTTGGCCCTCAAGATATCTTTGCCTGTACTAACACGCAGTCAGCCAAGCGTGCCTGACTGGCTGTTGGAGACCCGCGTCGCGGCGCCACACGCTTACAACAGACCTGAACAAACATGTATAAATTTTGTTAGCGGACTTAAAGTCAGCGGAACTAAATTTAGCGGAAGCTAATTGGTCCGCTAATGGTTTCCAAAGTTAGCGAAAACGCTAATCCGC
The DNA here is from genome assembly GCF_018991925.1 of Homarus americanus. Taxonomy (NCBI): domain Eukaryota; kingdom Metazoa; phylum Arthropoda; class Malacostraca; order Decapoda; family Nephropidae; genus Homarus; species Homarus americanus. Next base: position 21,794 of record NW_024711926.1, on the reverse strand, counting down.
TAACGAGAAAGTTAGCTTAACTGGTTAGCGGAACCGTGCCCACCACTGGCTCTTTGGCAGTGAGTCATGGGTCATGTGCAGGAGGAAAATCAAGGCAATTGAAAACTTTCACCAACGTAGTCTACGTTCCATCCTCCGAGTTCGCCGGGAAGACAAGAGAACAAATGCCAGTATTCTTGCTGACACCAACTGTAGGAGCATCGAGGCTACCATTATCCATGAACAACTATGCTGGACTGGCCATGTTACCCGCATGGAAGACAGTAGACTACCAAAGCAGCTACTTTACAGTCACTTAATGAATAGTAAACGTAAAGCTGGTAGGCAACTGAAAAGGTATAAGGATAGTCTTAAGACAAACTGAAAAAGTGCCAAATCGACCCCCTCACCTGGGAGACGATTACTCCACACCGTAACGCTTGGAGGAGCACCACACGAGAAGGTGTCAATACTTTGGAGTTAGCCCGACTGTATACCGAGGCAGAGAAGCGCCAACGCCGGGAAGACGCTGCCGCCGCCTCCCCCGCACTAGATGTAGCCCTCCACATATGCAACATCTGTGAACGACTCTACCGGCCCCGTATCGGCCCCTTTAGTCACCTTAAAACTCACCAACGTAGGTGACATCCCTAATAACTCATATCATTATATCGTGGCTGGATGATCGTCATGCTGGATTCCGAGTTACAGCAAAGTAGTAGTGTGTGTGTGTGTGTGTGTCAGCTGGTGAGACGAGGTTGACATGCCACTGCTAGCTGTGTCCTTGGCTACTCTCGTCTGTGGTGGTGATGGTGGTAGTGGTGGTGGCGATGGTGGTAATAGTAGTGGTGGTAGTGGTGATGGTGGTGGTGATGGTGGTAGTGGTGGCGATGGTGGTAGTGGTGGTGGCGATAGTAAAGGTAGTGATGGTGGTAGTGGTGGCGGCGATGGTGGTAATAGTAGTGGTGGTAGTGGTGATGGTGGTAGTGGTGGTGGCGATAGTTATGGTAGTGGTGGCGGCGATCGTGGTGATGGTGGTTATGGTGGTGGCGGTGGCGATAGTTATGCTAGTGATGGTGGTAGTGGTGGCGGCGATGGTGGTAATAGTAGTGGTGGTAGTGGTGATGGTGGTAATGTTGGTGGTGATGGTGGTAGTGTTAGTGATAATGGTGGTGATAATGGTGGTATAGGTAGACTTGATGGTGGTGGTGGCAGTGTTGGTGATAGTGGTGTTGGTGGTAGTGGTGGTGGTGATGGTTGGTAGTAGTGGTGATGGTACCATTGGTGGTTGTGCTGGTGATGATGGTTATGGTGGTAGTGGGGATGGTGGTAATGGTAGTGATGGTGGTTACGGTTGGTAGTAGTGGTGATGGGAATAGTGGTGGTTGTGTTGGTGTAGTGGAATGGTGATGGTGGTAGTGGTGGTAGTGATGCTGGCAGTGGTGGTGGTGGTGATATTTGTGTTAGTGGAGATGGTGGTGATTGTGGTCGTGATGAGCCTGAGACCATTTAGCGTCAACTGATATATACTGTATATTTATCTCCGGAAATTATTAGTATATAACACTTGGTATCATTACAAAGTGATTTATTGAGACGATCCTTATGTATACTCTCTCTCTCTCTCTCTCTCTCTCTCTCTCTCTCTCTCTCTCTCTCTCTGTAGTGATACGTATGTTATCTCTCCACTGTTACTGCGTGTGTTTGTAATAATAATAATAATAATAATAACAATAATAATAATATAATATTAAACGATAATCACAAAAACAACAATAATAACAAATAGCTTATCGAGACAAAACAAGAGACTGAAAATACACACAAAACAGATGAAAGACACATTACATTTATGGCATCATTGGGGCAGGAGTCATTAACAAAAGCCATCAACAGAGGAGGAGACACGGGGTAAAACTGTAAACATACAAGTTACAGAGATTACAGCAGGATGGTTGTTCTTGTATTGGTCTGATCCAGCTGTAGCGTCGGGCAGCTGCACATGGGTATAGCAGGAGTGATACTGTAGATGAGAGGGAGGGAGGTGAGAGGGCTAGTGTATCAGAGGGAGGGAGGTGAGAGGGCTAGTGTATCAGAGGGAGGGAGGTGAGAGGGCCACAGTGTCTCAGAGGGAGGGAGGTGAGAGATCAGGCAGTGAGAGGGCTAGTGTATCAGAGGGAGGGAGGTGAGAGCTGTATCAGAGGGAGGGAGGTGGGGTGAGAGGGGAGGGAGGTGAGAGGGCTAGTATCAGAAGGAGGGAGGTGAGAGGCTCCAGAGGGAGGGAGGTGAGAGGCTAGTGTATCAGAGGGAGGGAGGTGAGAGGGCAGAGGGAGGGAGAGGGCTAGTGTATCAGAGGGAGGGAGGTGGTGAGGGGCCACAGTGTATCAGAGAGGAGGTGAGAGGGCCACAGTGTATCAGAGGGAGGGAGGTGTATCAGAGGGAGGGAGGTGAGAGTGTATCAGAGGGAGGGAGGTGAGAGAGGGCCACAGTGTATCAGAGGGAGGGAGGTGAGAGAGCAGTGTGTATCAGAGGGAGGGAGGTGAGGGGCTAGTGTATCAGAGGGAGGGTGGTGAGAGGGCCACAGTGTATCAGGGGAGGGAGGTGAGAGGGCCACAGTGTATCAGAGAGGGAGGGAGGTGAGAGGGCCACAGTGTATCAGAGGGAGGGAGGGAGGTGTATCAGAGGGAGGGAGAGAGGGCGGACAGTCAGAGGGAGGGAGGTGAGAGGGCTGAGAGGGCCACAGTGTATCAGAGGAGGTGAGAGGCAGTGTATCAGAGGGGAGGAGGTAGTGAGAGGGCTGAGGTGTAGAGGGAGGGAGGAGAGGGCTAGTGTATCAGAGGGAGGGAGGAGAGGCCACAGTGTATGAGAGAGGGAGGTGAGGGCCACAGAGAGGGAGGGAGGTGAGAGAGGCCACAGTGTATCAGAGGGAGGGAGAGGCAGAGAGGCCACAGGGTATGAGAGGGAGGGAGGTGAGAGAGGGCCACAGTGGGAGAGGGAGGGGAGGTGAGAGGGGGCCACAGTGTAGAGGAGGGCCACAGGTATCAGAGGGAGGGAGGTGAGAGGGCTACAGTGTGTATCAGAGGGAGGGAGGTGAGAGGGCCACAGTGTATCAGAGGGAGGGAGGTGAGAGGGCTAGAGAGGGAGGGTGGTGAGAGGGCTGTGTTCAGAGGGAGGGAGGTGAGAGGGGCCTGAGGGGAGAGAGGTGGTTTCAGAGGGAGAGAGAGCAGAGAGGCCACAGTGTATCAGAGGAGGGAGGTGAGAGGGCCACAGTGTAAGGAGAGGGAGGGAGGTGAGAGGGCCACAGTGTATCAGAGGGAGGGAGGTGAGAGGCCAGGTATCAGAGGGAGGGGAGGTGAGAGGCCACAGTGTATCCAGAGGAGGGAGGTGAGAGGGCCACAGTGTATCAGAGGGGAGGGGGAGGGAGGCCACAGTGTATCAGAGGAGGGGAGGTGAGAGGGCTGGTAAGCCCAGGGGAGAGGGGAGAGGAGGGAGGGAGGAGGGCTAGTGCTTCAGAGGGAGGGAGGGGAGGTGAGAGGGCCACAGTGTATCAGAGGGAGGGAGGTGAGAGGGCTAGTGCTCAGAGGGAGGGTGGTGAGAGGGCTAGTGTATCAGGGAGGGAGGGAGGTGAGAGGGCCAGTGTAATGAGTGTCTCATGATAGGTGTACAGTGGCACTTATCACACTCGTCCATTGTCATGTGGTGCTGAGTTGGACGGTGTTGTGAGAGCAGTGGTGGGCGACTCTTCAGATATAATCAGTGGTGATAATAATGATAATAATAATAATAGTTATCATAATAGTAATGATGATAATAATAATATTTATAGTTTCCTCAGGCGCCAGTATGAGAAATGTGACACTTGCTTCCCGCAGTATTTCTCCCGTTGCTTCGTAAGTGTCAGATGCCTGGGTCGGTGATTACGTTAAACCTTATACAGTACTTGGAGAAATGAAAAGAAAAACATCCTTACGTACTAGAGAAAACTACGTATCCATCTGTCTGGTCAGTTGGGAAAGACGGACAGAAGAGGTGATAAAGCCGATATAAATTTTACACTGGCATAAAAACACGGAAAGGCCTTTACTGTCACCTTCCTGCCTACGACACACACACGAGAGTACTGGTTTTGAAAGATGCTGTACATGTTATCTAAGGTTATGACTGTGTGTGTGTGTGGGTGTGTGTGTGTGTGCTGAGGTGACACACATAGACCAGCCTAGTGGAGGCCAGCCGGTTTATTGTGGTCTGGCGTAGGCGCGGCCATGGTGGTGGTGGTGGTGAAGATAAGGAAAACGATTTTGGTGGTGATGACGTTCATGGTGGTGATATTGATAGCTTGGTGGTTGTGGTGATAGGAATGACGATGGTAGTGGTCGTGATGATGGTAACTTTGGTGATGGTGACAATGATGATCCTGTTAGACGTGTAGGAGGGTGATAGTGAACCAAGCTCTCTCTCTGTCTTCCTACCGCAACTTTCCCCCTCCCTCCTCCTCCTCTCAATTTAATTCTCCAGTTAAAAATAATAACACCGTATTATACAGTACACATTCAACGTTCAAGCCAAAATGTTATGGCCTCAGTCATCACATACAGCAGTTTTATTACCTCCTGTAAAACTATTCCTCTCAGATAATGTTTTCAAATCCCGTTTTTTTTTCTTATCGTTCACGGATTTGTTTTCATTTATTTCCCCGTTTTCCTTCTCTCGTGGATACTTAAATGATAAAAAAAAGTTGAGAAGTTGGTCCAAGGACGCGAGGAGATATTAAACAGCTGCTAGAGAGTTTTATTACTGTTAAGGAATTTATTGACAAAGCTTGGAGAATGGAGTACAGTTTGCCTATTCTGAGTAATTCTGTCAGGTCTTGACACTGAGGGTGGTATCACTTCTCACTGCCACGCAGGACAGAGGTTCATACACAAAGAAATAAATCATATTCATTAACAGCTATAGAGGTCAGATTCATGTGGGTGATATCACTGTTAACTGCCACGCAGGACAATGGTTCATATACAGTAGAAATAATTTTCTATTTGAGGACTAATTAGTGTGAGCTAGCAAATTTTGGATAAACAGCAAGAATTTGCTCAAGAGAGAGGAGCTTTGGAATCCTGTTTATATCAAGACAGACAGACACAGACAAAGATATACACGCCTTTCTTGGATACATAAAACCCCTGTCTATCTCTGTCTTAGATACATAATACATCTAACTCGACCAATTGCATGTGTGTAGAGATGTGTATCAATAGAGAAATACAAGTGCCTTGGACACATGATACAACCCTCTTAACTTTGTGGCCTTGTATGTGTTGTACAACGTGATCTTCCGTGTCCTTTAGGAGGCTCGACTTGGTGTAGTGGATGCTTCGTAGATGGGCGCTGTAAACGCTTTTGCGCTTCACCTTGCACAGGATGTAAGGGGGTGCTCAATAAACTAGCCTCCGTGCGGGGCAAATTCAAAAATTCTAGCGTAGGTAAGTGTTATGTCGATGATGGGGTCTAATTCAGGTGTTTATTTCAGGTAACGTGTGATGAGAGCCATGGCAGCGGGTCCTCAACTCTTGGTAAACTGACTTAACTACACTAAATACTGAAGGTATAGTAAAATAAACTGTAAATGGTTGTGTAAGTGAAGCAAGACTACTGTGTTACCAGGTGACTGGGAAGGGAGTGAGGGAAGGTTGCAGGAGTGTACCAGACAGTATAATGCTGCGTCACCAGAATAAATTCATCAGCGCTGTTCACAAATGATGGTTTTTTTTTATACCAAGGTCACGTGACTGTGTGTGTGTGTGTGTGTGTGAGAGAGAGAGAGAGAGAGAGAGAGAGAGAGAGAGAGAGAGAGAGAGAGAGAGAGAGTGTGAGTGCGTGAGTGAGTGAGAAAAGAGTAATTGATTAATTTTATACTACAACAGCAAATAAAAAAATAATAATAGATAAATGATCAGTAGACAAGGTGAATTATGTGTCGTCTGCTGTAATTCCACTTTGTAACCTCACATTATGTCTACATCAGTGTGCTTTAAATAGCCTCAGTGTTTGACCTGGCCACGCCTCGGTGAATAAATATATGCCACACACACACACACACACGCGTTCTCCCCCTCCCCTTCCTTCACCCATTTGCACCTCACAATACAGACAGTTTTCCCAAAGGGTGAATAATTTAAGGACACTAATTGAAACTACAAGACCCAACAGTAACAAACACAGATCACGTGAAAACAACAGCGCTAAAGAAATGGTTCCTTAACTGCCGTCCTCAACTGCGTCATGGCGTGATGGTTTAAAAAAAGTCCGCTCATGTAGTCAGGTTTATGTTATTGGCAGACGTCTAACGTAACTAAAAAAAAAAATCACAGGAATCACCTGCAGTGTAGCCTTTACCCCCGGCATTCCTACACGTGTTATTCATACTCGTTATTTATCCTCCGGTGGCTGTTTGGAGTGTGAGAATTACAGACCCCCGTTGTGTAAATACAGTGGGGCGCCTTTGTTGACACAGTGGAAATAAACTAATAATGTCTTTCTTGGTCTATCCTTGGTTACAGCGACTTACTGTTTTCCATTGTTTACCTGTGCTGTTGATGTACAATTGTTTATATATTAGTATACATTCAATATTATGTACATTGTTTACATACTGCACTATAGACTATATGTAAGTATTGAACCAGTGTGAACTTGTGTTGAGAGTTCATTGATTAATTGCCTCAGTCACTTGGGTGTGGTGACGTGTTCTTAAAATATCTTGTTGTTTTAAAGTGTTCGTGACAGAAATTAACATATTAAATGTTAGAATATTTTCCACATAAACCACTTACTTAAATATTTTCCCATCACTTAGCACATTTCCACCTGGGGAAAGGTCACATGAGGTTAACTCAGGATAATTATCGATATGGCCAGTGATATGTGCGGTCTTGGTAGAGTTTGTTGACAAACTGGAGTGGTCCACTGAAAAGTGGCGAGGGCCAGAAGTTACAAAGTGAGAGACTGCAGTTGAGAGCCTGAAATTAAGGAAAAGAGCTGGCAAGTTAAAAAGGAGGCTAGACTGATGAAAGCAGTGTCTGACGAAAAATCAAACAGTGGAAAGTCGTGAGTGGTGGGAGGACCAACTGTGGTGATTCAGAAGCACTCAAAGGATCGACAACAACGACAACAACAGCTAGATGTGCCACCCGTTCGATCCTTGATAGACAAGAATTGGACGTTAGTACAGTCAGGGGCAGGATGACAAGGAAGGTATAAAAACTTTAATTGTTGGTGACTCACAGTAGGAATACATGGACAGGGCCTTTTGTGGTAAAAACAAAAATAGGATGAGGTGTGTTGCCAAAGACTGCAGGGTGGGGGATATAGTTGACTTGGGATGGACAATATCTTGTCTGGTAATGGGAACAAACCCATTATCTGCCTGTGCAGAGGCAATGATATTGGCAGTGTGGGGCCGAGAACTGTGATAAGTTCAGGCAATATAAATGATAGGACCAAGGGAGGATCCCTATCACTTATACGGTGTCCTGCCCTGAAGGAGAGTTGACGGTGAATGGTTGTCAGGGCAGTTGGTCATTAACGACCGTCTTGACGGAATGTGCAGAATCAATATCGGTCCCATTCATTTGACAACTGGGACCTTCTATGGCAGAAGGACCTTTATGCTGAGATGAAGTTACCTGTCTAGGATGGAGTAACAACCCTGGCTGGGGCTCTAGGGGGCAGTTCAAAAGATATCAAGTCTTTAAACTGTAGAGAACATAAGACACGGGGTGGAGAGAACTGCAGTGGGAAAGCCAGCAGGTAGAAACAAGGCGAAAGATTACCAGGAAATAGTGTTAGGAATGATGAAAATAAAACTAAATTAGACAAGAGTTTAAACTAAACCAGTGGGGAGAGGACTCAGAACCGCGACTAGCAAATGTATACTAAACAGAACAGTAGAAGTATGAGAAATAAAATGGATGATATTAAAGGCTATGGTATTATTACGAGAAAGAAATCTGATATAATTGCATTCACTGAAACATGGATCAGCAACCTAGACACCACGTCAATTACCAGTCGAATACCAAATTGCGGGTTCATGTTCACCGATAGAGCAGACCAGGAAAGGAGGCCCGGAGTAGCAATCTATATTGAGGATAATCTGAAGTGTGAAACAAATAAAATAAAGCAGAGGAATAGAAACAATTTGGATAAGTGCATGGTCGAGGAAAAATTAATCACAGGGTAATATATAGACCCCCAATCTTGATAAATCATTAGACAGCTTATCTGGGATGGAAATCATGGGGCTTCCATACACAACAAAGTCTGTATGGTGACGACAACCTTGGCCAAATGGGTGGACTGTCATATGGAGTAACTCCAGAATCTGGAAAGTTTCTCGAGACGATCCAGGACTGTTTCCTAAGTCAACATATAACCGAACCCTGCGGGGTAATAATATACTGGATTTAGTCTGAGCAGACAGAAAACCTCAAGTAGCAATGACAATGTAAGTGAGAACGAACACAATGGCGATCTGAAAGATTAAATTAGATTGGTGCAGGGCAGGCGTGAGAAGAATTCCACTAAAATTACGGCGGATTCAGAAGGAATGAAACTGACAGACAAAGGCAGCTGAGGAGGAGGGTCGCGCTTGGCTGTGAACCTGACAGATGACACCCGACCTGATAACGAGATCCTGAGATTGCGAGTTCCCACGATAATTTTAAATAGTGAGTTACTTAATGCGCAAAGGCAGAACATACCATACAAAAACTCAGATCGAACAACAATGACCCTAAATGGATAAATAATTATTTAAGAACATCATTGGCCAAAGAAGGCTGGGTAGAAGGATAAATCGTGGCGAAATTCACCTCGGGGACTAGTATTATATAGGGTGGCGGTAGAGTTAAAACCGGATAAAAGAGAAAGCAAAAGGAATAATGAGGAGTAAGAGGATAGCAAGGAAATGAAGACAAACCCCAAAAGTTCTACAAATGTATCAATAAAACACGAGAAGATTGGATATCTGATTAGAGCTCGGCTGACTTACTGATAACAGCGGAGAAATGAGCCAATAATTTGAATAAATATTTTTCAACAGTTTTCTGCGAAAATCTCGCTTATGATTCCAGGCACCGACTCTATTCAGGATGATGAAGAAACAAATTAAGTGAGATAGTAGTGACTAATGCTTGAAGTTAGTAAGCAAATAAGGCAAACTAAAACCTAACCAGGAGTCACACAATTCGATGAGATATTTTGCAGAGTGACCAAGGAATGCAAGGAAAGGCAAATGCCCTATGTTTGTTCGTTATAGCTGGGGTATGCTATAACGAACGGATCTACTACGAATATTCCTATAACGAACGGTTTTACCTATAAAATTGAGAATGCTATAACGAACGCAACTCCTACAACGAACGCGGATGAATACGGGACTACTTCACCTGGCGCATGAATATTGTTGTACCGCGACCCACAACAAGAGCGTCAGGCGCCATCTTTGTCTCATTGTGTAGCCAGTGCACCAGTGTTATTGTTGAAATTTCGTCTTTTAATGTGGAAAGTCACGTTATTTGTACAACTATTTTGTTATACATGTATACAATTGTAACAATGAATTGTCCAAAGCGAGTGAGAAAGCTAATAACCCTTGAAACTAATTAAGAAATTATAAAGAAACGTGAGAATGGAAGAAGCATTGCGAAACTTAGTGATGTATGGGATGGCTAAATCGACTATATGTACGATTTTGAAGAATAAAGAGGAGTTAAAAACAGTGCAAGTGGCTAAGGGAATCTTTAGACTTAGCAAAGCAAGGTGTAATGTGATTGAAGAGATAGAAAATTTACTCTTAGTGTGGATAAAGGAGAAAGAAATGGCAGGTGGTAACATTAGTGAAGTGAGAAGACCAGACAATTGTTTGAGGACCTTAAAGCCAAGACCCAGTGGAAGTGATAGTGATGTGCCAGTGTTTAGGGGTACCTGCATGCTGAATAACACTAAGGTAAGATAAAGTACCGTATTTTTTACATTTTCCACAGAATTTTTTCAGTGTTAAGTGGTTGTATTTGGGGGCCTGGAACGGATTAATCCTATAACGAACGAGGTTCTGGAACCAATTACGTTCGTTATAGGAATATTCGTAGTAGGATCCGTTCGTTATAGCATACCCCACTTGCTTAAATATTTTTCCACAAACCACTTGCTTAAATATTTCCCACATAAACCACTTGCTTAAATATTTTTCCACAAACCACTTGCTTAAATATTTCCCACATAAACCACTTGCTTAAATATTTTTCCACAAACTGTATTGCTTAAATATTTCTCACATAAACCACTTGCTTAAATATTTTTCCACATAAACCACTTGCTTAAATATTTTCCACAAACCACTTGCTTAAATATTTCTCACATAAACCACTTGCTTAAATATTTTTCCACAAACCACTTACTTAAATATTTCTCACATAAGCCACTTGCTTAAATATTTTTCCACATAAACCACTTGCTTAAATATTTTTCCCCATAAACCACTTGCTTAAATATTTTTCCACATAAACCACTTGCTTAAATATTTTCCCCATAAACCACTTGCTTAAATATTTTCCCCATAAACCACTTGCTTAAATATTTTCCCCATAAACCACTTGCTTAAATATTTTCCACATAAACCACTTGCTTAAATATTTTTTCCATAAACCACTTGCTTAAATATTTTCCCTATAAACCACTTGCTTAAATACTTTCCCTATAAACCACTTGCTTAAATATTTTCCCCATAAACCACTTGCTAAAATATTTCCCACATAAACCACTTGCTTAAATATTTTCCCCAAAAACCACTTGCTAAAATATTTTCCACATAAACCACTTGCTAAAATATTTTCCACATAAACCACTTGCTTAAATATTTTTCCACATAAACCACTTGCTTAAATATTTTCCCCATAAACCACTTGCTTAAATATTTTCCCCATAAACCACTTGCTTAAATATTTACCCCATAAACCACTTGCTTAAATATTTACCCACAAAAACCACTTGCTTAAATATTTTTCCACATAAACCACTTACTTAAAAATTTTTCCACATAAACCACTTGCTTAAATATTTTCCCCATAAACTACCCGAGTTATAAATATTTTCCCCTCACCATCACGCGTCTGTCTCCATGGGCCCTAGAGACAATCAAGCCATCTTCAGTTTCTTGACGACAACTTTCATGTAATTCTCATCCGTGGGAAAAGTTATTGAATGAGAACTCTTCACTCTCTTGTATGTCATGGTGAGTGAAGATACTGCTCGATAATTGTTACTTAATGTTTTAAATGCATTTGTTAAAGAGGATTATGCTACTATAGTTTGTGTGTCATGAGGCTTATCTTAGTATAATCTTCCCAACTCCTCGTTATTACTAGGCTACGGACGAAAACATTTCCTTGGAAGAGGTTTTGCCCGCCACCACCAAATTCATTTCATTAATTCAGCAAAAAACCCAGTTTGATTGCAGTAAGAGACTCGGGATTTTCCACACCAAAACATCATCATCATCATCATCATGAGTTGCCTAATAATTACATAACAGCAGAAATAAAAACATGGTAAATCCCAACCAGTTGTTCAGTGTAATGGCAGGCGCTGTCTGTATTTAAAGCTTTCTGTTCCTTATATTCGTTGCCTTCTAATTTAATTAATTTTCCTTGCCTTATATCGTGTTTTATTCATTGTATAAAAATAACCACTTAAATATTGTGTGGAGAAGCGTAAAGAATCCAATTTGAACGCTTTATTTAATCTGAATTTCACGGAGATGAGTTGAAGGGATTTTTTTTGACAGTGAAGGCCAGTGATGAGTTGCATACTTACCAAATTACTCCTTTTTTTTTATTACTAAGAGGCGATTTCATTACGTTTCATTTTTTTTCTTCTTATTGATGTGTCGGAGCGAATGACTTATTACTTGCTGTGAAACAAAACAGTGATGAAGAGATTGATTATGTGGGTGTTTTCAGTGAGTGTGTGTGTGTGTGTGTGTGTTTGTTTGTTTGTTGGGGAGGTGTGGTTGGCTGGATAGTTGAGTGTTGACCAGCCTAGCTAGCCTTTGAAGACATTAACTTTGCTTTTTTTTGTATTATGCGTTAGCTTTTGTTTGTAGTCTGTTAACTTTTGTTAATATTATGTTGGCTTTGGTTTAAATTAATTATGTGATCAAGTGGTCTCTCTCCCTCTGTACACCTCATCCATCTTAATTATTCAGTTCTTCTTCTTCTTCTTCTCCTCCTCAAACCAGAGGAGACGAAAAAGTAAATTACTTGCCCTTGGAATGGTACCTAGTCTGTTTAGCACCAGTGATGCTATGTCGATCACCAAGGCAGCTACAGTGAGTAATGAGGTAGTGTATTATGTATGATTACTTAACCTATTAAATTAGCTCTTAGCCAAATCACCTTGAAGAGCTGATTTAGTTCGGTGGTGATGTAGACTTCTGGGAATGATGATGGTGGTGGCTTGGGAATGTTTTAATGATGAATTATTATTATTATTATTATTAATGGTATTATTAGTATCATTATTATTATTATTATTATTTGTATTATTATTATTATTATTATTATTATTATTATTATTATTGTTATTATTATTATTATTATTATTACTATAATTATTATTATTATTATTATTATTATTATTATTATTATTATTAATGGTATTATTATTATCATTATTATTATTATTATTTGTATTATTATTATTATTATTATTATTATTATTATTATTATTATCATTATTATTATTATCATTATTATTAGTATCATTATTATTATTATTATTATTTTGTATTATTATTATTATTATTATTGTTATTATTATTATTATTATTATTCTATTATTATTATTATTAGTATATTACTATAATTATTATTATTATTATTATTATTATTATTATTATTTGGTATTGGTAATATTGTTTATTTGTGTGAAAGTTCTCTTGCAATATGAAATAAAACCTCATTATTAGTTTTAGAATAATTTAGAGAATGTAATTAAGTTTCCCTGAAATAATCCAACACAGCATATTGTAATTGATAGTGTTGCTGTAGTAAGCAGTTCTGTGTAATTTACAGTGACCGCTCCGTAATTCATTGTCGAGTGTAATTAACGTGAAGGTAGGCGATCCAGTTCACAGTGTGGAGCGGGGTGAAGTGGAGTTGAGTGGAGTGGGCAGGAGGGTTGAATAGTGTACAGTATAGTGGAGGTGTGCGGGAGTAAACCTGGTGGAGGTGTGGGCTGCCAACTGGTTTAATTTATACCTACATTGTGCTGGGAGAGTGAGGCGGCCACCACCACTGCGGCCACCACCACCACCACCACCACCACTATCGCCGCCGCTACCACCACCAGAATAGACTCGGTGCCATTGACCTTCTCCCTGTGTCAGTGTTTGTCATAGGTGAGCCCCAGTATGCACGAGTCTCATGTATTCATCAAGGGAGGATGCTGGGTGCGGGAGTGTCATATCTTGTGTGTCGGCTACATCTCCAGAGGTTAATGAGGGTATTGGCACACTCTTATACTAAAAGAATGAAGGATACAAAACCAAGGGTCTTATTCTAAAATTTGTTGTGTGATTTATCCAGTTATGGTGATGGTGGGGGAGGTGATGGTGATGATGATGGTGAGGGTGGCGTTTATGGTGGTGTTGATAATATTGAGTTGACGATGATGAGTATGGTGATGGTGATGATGATAATAATAATATTAATAATTATAAAAATGATTTTGATAATAATAATAATAATAATAGTCCTCTCTATACTCATTCATTCTGCCAAGATTTACTGGATTATACATACCCTACCGTAGGATTATATATACCCTACCGTAGGATTATACATACCCTACCGTAGGATTATATATACCCTACCGTAGGATTATACATACCCTACCTTAGGATTATATATACCCTACCGTATATACTAACCCCTATAATTTGATCTTCCCTCCCCCTCTCTTCAGCTCTATACAACCGGCTCCTACATTAACACCCCACTAAAGTCCTCTCATGTAACACCAAGTAATGTATTCATTTCCTTTAATACACTATTCAGTTTATACCTCTCGTGGGTCCGTGTTAATGAGTCTCTATGAATACACTTATATTTACCCTTAGTGACCACATACAGTAATGGGTTTTGTTTTGTCTCTGTGTGTAATATCTTGTGGTGTTTTGCGTAGTGAGTATTGAAGGTAATTTTACCCCGTTCTTCGTTTCTCATCATTATTTTACCCAATTTTGATTCATGGGGTATTGTATCAGCCAATCACAGGACGCGTAGGATACAGCCTATAACATCGAAGGTTTACAGTGGCTAGTTGGGAGGCTGGGGGGGGGGGACGTGGCGCATTGTCCGTTTCACACACACACACACACACCGTTACCCTTGGTTAGTGGTGGTTAGATGTAATAGCACTTGAGTTATACTGGCTGGTGGCCGTGGGCCCGTCGTGAATGGGAGGGTGATGATTCCCGAGTGAGTTTTACTACCACGTTTACACATACAGGTGAAAGACCTTTACCTGTTACACCTCGTCCCTCACCTGTTACACCTCCTCCCTCACCTGTTACACCTCCTCCCTCACCTGTTACACCTCCTCCCTCACCTGTTACACCTCCTCCCTCAGATGTTACCCCTCGTCCTCACCTGTTACACCTCCTCCCTTACCTGTGCCTCGTCCCTCTTCCTATTTACACCCCTCGTCCCTCACCTGTTACACCTCGTCCCTCACCTGTTATACCTCCTCCCTCACCTGTACACCTCGTCCCTCACCTGTTACACCTCGTCCTCACCTGTTACCTCGTCCCTCACCTGTTACACCTCGTCCCTCACCTGGCCCTCCTCCTCACCTGTTACACCTCCTCCCTCACCTGTTACACCTGCTCCTTACCTTTCTTTCCCCTCTTCTTTTTCCTCGCCCCTCACCTGTACACCTCGTCCCCTCACCTATTACACCTCCTCCCTCACCTCCTTACCTCCTCCTTACCTGTTTCCTCGTCCCCTCACCTGGCCCACACTCGTCCCTCCCCCTCCTCCCTCACCTGTTACCTCGTCCCTCACCTGTACCTCCTCCCTCACCTGTTACCTGTGCCTCACCTTACACCTCATTACCTCACCTGTTACACCTCATTACCTCACCTGTTACACCTCCTCCTCACCTGCGCCTCCTCCCTCACCTGTTACACCTCCTCCCTCACCTGTTACACCTCGTCCCTCACCTGTTACACCTCGTCCCTCACCTGTTACACCTCGTCCCTCACCTGTTACACCTCGTCCCTCACCTGTTACACCTCGTCCCTCACCTGTTACACCTCCTCCCTCACCTGTTACACCTCCTCCCTCACCTGTTACACCTCCTCCCTCACCTGTTACACCTCCTCCCTCACCTGTTACACCTCCTCCCTCACCTGTTACACCTGCTCCCTCACCTGTTACACCTGCTCCCTCACCTACCAAGACGAGAACAGATATGGCGACTTACATGTACAGGTATTACCTCTTTAACCTGGGAGCTAATTGGGACACACCTTACCTTGGGAGAGGTCAGCGGTCGTGTGTGTGTGTGTGTGTGTGTGTGAAGCTAACATCATTATAATTACAGTAACAACAGCGTAATTAAACACTGTATACACCTGTACAAGAGTCATGACGTTTTGATTTACCTGTAGACGTCAATAAATAAGATGACACATTGAAGGATTGTGAGCAGGTGAAGGTCATCTCTCTCTCTCTCTCTCTCTCTCTCTCTCTCTCTCTCTCTCTCTCTCTTCAGCATAGTTGAAGTGTCTGGCGGCCTCACCTGAAGATTAGGCATCCCAGCTTATTTTACCTGTAGATTAAAAACCTTAACACTACCTGGGAGAGGGGTTAGATTAGGTTGGATTGTGTTAAGTTAGGTTGGATTGTGTTTGGTTAGGTTGGATTGTGTTTGGTTAGGTTGGATTGTGTTTGGTTAGGTTGGATTGTGTTAGGTTAGGTTGGATTGTGTTAGGTTAGGTTGGATTGTGTTAGGTTAGGTTGGATTGTGTTTGGTTAGGTTAGGTTAGGTTGGATTGTGTTAGGTTAGGTTAGTTGTGTTAGGTTAGGTTGGATTGTGTTGGTGGGTTGGTTAGTGGTGGATTGGGTTGGATTATTAGGTTAGGTTGGTTAATGTTTTGGTTAGGTTGGATTGTGTTAAGTTAGGTTGGATTGTGTTTGGTTAGGTTGGATTGTGTTAGGTTAGGTTGGATTGTGTTTGGTTAGGTTGGATTGTGTTTGGTTAGGTTTGGATTGTGTTTGGTTAGGTTGGATTGTGTTAGGTTAGGTTAGAGTGTTTAATCATGAGGTGAGATAAGGTGAGGTGCACGTAATGCTCATGTAATCCACCCACCTGTTGTAAGTGTGGTAGGCAGGTAGGTAGGTAGGCAGGTAGGTAGGCATTTAGGTAGGTCAAGTAGGCGGGGGTCATCTCTCTCTCCTCCTCTTGGCTGGGTTAAGTGAGTGGGTGAGGATAGGTTAGGTTAGGTTGAGTGAGTGAGGAGGTTATGCCAGTGTTGTCCTCACCTCGGCCACCACCATCCCAAACTATTATTGCATTCCACCACAGTTTGTCGGCCAAGACGTGACCTTTCGGATGGCCTGACCTGGTCGGCGAGAGGTCAAGGGTGGAGGTTGTCAGTCAGCTGATGTTCAGGTCTGGGGTGGGTCATGCATGCATACATACATACATACATACATACATACATGCATACATACATACATACATACATACATACATACATACATACTGTACATACATACATACATACATGCCTGCATACATACAGTACATGCATACATATGAGCATACATACGTGCATACATACGTGCATACTGTACATACATACATGCATACATACATACATACATACATACATACATACATTCATACGTACATACATACATACACAGCTCCCTAAATACACACAAAACCATCACCACGTACATCCTCCTCCCAGCCAAGACACTAGTGAGAGATACACAGAGAGGGAGAGAGAAATAGACAGACGAAGATAGATAGAGAGAGAGGAGGGGGAGGAGACAGAGAGACTTCCTCCATTTCTTGTCACTATAATTGGTACAACACACACACACACTCACACACACACACACACACACACACACACACACACCTTAGACACTCACTCTCTCATACAAACTTATTTGCCCGAGCTGCTTGCCTGTGCTGTGTGCCTGTGATGTGTGCCTGTGCTGTGATGTGTGCCTGTGCTGTGTGCCTGTGATGTGTGCCTGTGCGTGATGTGTGCCTGTGCTGTGATGTGTGCCTGTGCTGTGATGTGTGTGCCTGTGCTGTGTGCCTGTGCTGTGCTGTTTGACTGATGGTGTGCTGTGTACGTGATGGTGTGCTATGCTGTGTGCCTGGATGGTGTGCTGTGCTGTGCCTGTGCTGTGCTGTGTGCCTGTGCTGTGCTGTGTGCCTGTGCTGTGCTGTTTGACTGATGGTGTGCTGTGTGCCTGATGCTGTGTTTTGTTCCTGTGCTGTGTGCCTGTGCTGTGTGCCTGTGCTGTGCTGTTTGACTGATGGTGTGCTGTGTACGTGATGGTGTGCTATGCTGTGTGCCTGGATGGTGTGCTATGCTGTGTGCCTGATGCTGTGTTTTGTTCCTGTGCTGTGTGCCTGTGCTGTGCTGTGTGCCTGATGCTGTGTTTGTTCCTGCTGTGTGTGCCGCTGTGCTGTGTGCCTGTGCTGTGCTGTGTGTGCCTGGTGCTGTGTGCCTGATGCTGTGTTTGTTCCTGTGCTGTGTGCCTGGATGGTGTGCTGTGCTATGTGCCTGATGCTGTGCTGTGTGCCTGTGCTGTGTGCCTGTGCTGTGCTGTGTGCCTGTGCTGTGTACCTGTGCTGTGTGCCTGATGCTGTGTTTTGTCCTGTGCTGTGCTGTGTCCATGCTGTGTTGTGTTGTGTGCCTGTGCTGTGCTGTGTACCTGTGCTGTGCTGTGTGCCTGATGCTGTGCTGTGTTGTGTTGTGTGCCTGATGCTGTGCTGTGCTGTGTGCCTGATGCTGTGCTGTGCTGTGTGCCTGATGCTGTGTTGTGTTGTGTGTCTGATGCTGTTCTGTGCTGTGCTGTGTGCCTGATGCTGTGTTTGTTGCTGTGCTGTGCTGTGTGCCTGATGCTGTGTTTGTTCCTGTGCTGTGCTGTGTGCCTGTGCTGTGCTGTGTGCCTGATGCTGCTGTGTTGTGTGCCTGTGCTGTGTACCTGTGCTGTGCTGTGTGCCTGATGCTGTGTTTTGTCTCTGGGTGTGCCTGTGCTGTGTGCCTGTGCTGTGCTGTGTGCCTGATGCTGTGTTGTGTTGTGTGCCTGTGCTGTGTACCTGTGCTGTGCTGTGTGCCTGATGCTGTGTTTTGTTCCTGTGCTGTGCTGTGTGCCTGATGCTGTGTTGTGTTGTGTGCCTGTGCTGTGCTGTGTACCTGTGCTGTGCTGTGTGCCTGATGCTGTGCTGTGTGCCTGATGCTGTGTTGTGTTGTGTGCCTGATGCTGTTCTGTGCTGTGCTGTGTGCCTGATGCTGTTTTGTTCCTGTGCTGTGCTGTGTGCCTGATGCTGTGTTTTGTTCCTGTGCTGTGCTGTGTGCCTGTGCTGTGCTGTGTGCCTGATGCTGTGTTGTGTTGTGTGCCTGTGCTGTGTACCTGTGCTGTGTGCCTGATGCTGTGTTTGTTCCTGTGCTGTGCTGTGTGCCTGATGCTGTGTTGTGTTGTGTACCTGTGCTGTGTGCCTGATGCTGTGCTGTGTGCCTGATGCTGTGCTGCTGTGCTGTGCTGTGTGCCTGTGCTGTGCTGTGTGCCTGTGCTGTTGATGCCTGTGCTGTGCTGTGTACATGATGGAGGAGGACCTTCTCACTAGCACCTTATTCTTCTTTCTTCACCATCTTACATTTTTGTCTTTTCTTTTGTTATATGTCTTAATTTTTTTTGTCAAGTGTTGAACTAAAAAAGTTGGGATTGTATTTTTTCATCTTTTGTTAATTTTTGTTTTATTTCGGGTGAATTTTTGTTTTGTTTTAATATGATGTGATCGTTGGTTTGGGTTTAATGGTTTGTGTTTTATGTTTATGTGTCATCTCTAATGTTCTATGTGTAATATTCGGCGATAATGTCAATATATAAATAACATGTGTCTTGTATATAAATGACGAGGTTGACGAGAAACAAAAAAGCATCGACTGAAAGCTTTTTAAATATTTTCTGTCCGTCCTTCCGGAATTTTTAAACACGATAACTCGAACATTTAGCCGTGGATCTTAACCAAACTTGATGTGAGTGTGGAGGGCAACTAACTCTCACGGGAGATGGAGTATTGCCCATTTATCTCGAGTCTATCTGGAGTTATAGCTTGGAGACTGTCCTGTAGAGGGAGGTGGAGAGAGTTTGATCGTCTTGTCCTGGCAGCCTAGTCCACTCTTAGCACCTGTCTCGCTCTCCACCCATCAGATGTGTTGATAGTCGCTGGCCTGTGTTTGTCTCGTGATGACACCTGATAGGCTTACGTAATTAACCTGCTGTAGATTGGATGATTGGGGAGTGGGTAGCTACTAGCTAGATACTTTGGTTTGGGCTGGTTACAGGTAATGTCACACATACACACGTACATATACATACATACATACTTACACACACACACACACACACTCTCTCTTCTCTCTCTCTCTCTCTCTTTTGTATAAAAGGCGTGCGTGTGTTTATCTTTCTCCTTCTCTGTCTTTTCTCGTTTGTGTGTAATAATAATAATAATTAAAATAATAATTAACGGTGCTGGGGTGTTGAACAGCAGGCACGTGGTGTAGTAACTCCCTCACAGATGGTGTTATGAGGAACCTCACATGATGCTGTCACAACTCATTCACTATGTGGTGTCGTAGCATCATGGGGACACCACGTGGTCTGGTGTCACTGTATCTCACTCACTCAAGTGAGTCAGGTGTGGTCCCAGGCCTCCCTATCGTGGACGGATTAACACATAGCTGGTGTTGTTGAGTCTCAGGGGCAGTTGCTACTGGGTACTTGGGACCTCACTGTGTGAAGGTTAGCTTGGGTACGACTCAGCTGTTACTGTCGAGTTGTTTTTCACTGACTTGAGCACTGTTCACCACTATTCAACACTGGTTCCATTCCTTTCTTAAATGAAATAGTAACTTCTGGCAAGAACTTGTTGATATTTCGGTGTGGAGTATGGTTCATGGGAGGGAGTTGGTATGGGCCAACATAACAGTTGACCTGGCTGCTGCCAGAACAGTGCCAGGGGAAGACTCACAAAAGTCAGTAGGTGCCAAGAATACCGGGCAGTCCGTTTAACCTATTGCTCATGTCATCGCCTATGTTTGAGCTATTCAGCGTGTTAGGTTTTATGATGTTGTTAACTTGTTCCATTTATCCCTCTGTTTTAAACCAGTGTTTACCTATTTCGGCTAAATCTAAATTTGTGTAATTTAAAACCATTGTTTTGATTAGCTCCTGGTTGGATAATTTGAGTACTTTGTATGTCCTTTGTGTTAGCCTGCCTTCATTATACACCTCTTCAGGTCGCCTCGCTCTACGTCTCTCAAGGGTGCAGGTTAAGTGCTTTAACCTGTCTCTATACTCAAGGTTCCTAATGCCCGGGATTAGTCTTGTCATTCTCCTCTGATTTCTTTCCAAGGATTCTATATCCATTCTGTGTTATAGTGAACTGAACTTAACTGTAATCAGGTGTGGTCTCTGAGCAGATACAGTTTTGGGTAGTCTTGTAACTAACACTCCTTTGTATGAACCGAAGTACTTTATGCTTGTTATGAGCAAAACACATTGTTTTGCTTGGCTTAAGTTCCTCTTATCATTACTCCTAAATCTCTCTCTCTTGTCGGATTTCTCTATGGCATCGTTGTTCATGCTGGTATCTGGTTTCCTGTTTATCTCTTATACTGAGTACTTTACATTTTGTCAACGTTGAATTTCATCTGTTTTCAGACTGGGCTTTAAAGTTTGTTTAGATCTTTCTGTTGTTTTGCCTAGTTAGTCCGTTTGATGTCGTCCTATTTTAGTGTGTCAGTAAATTTGTATGTTGTGTCTCTGCCGATATCTATGTCGTTTATGTATATAATAAATAATAATGGTCCAAGTACTGAGCCGTGGGAACTCAGCTTGGCGTTGCTCAATGGGACTTAGTGCGTTAATGCTCTTTCTGTTTCCTGCCCTGTAACCACGCCCTAATCCATTTAAGGATGTTGCAACTTTGATGCCATGGCTTCTACCTTTCTAATTAGTCTTGCGTGGGGACTCTGTCGGCTTTGCTAAAGGTGGATATGCCTAATTGTGCCTCTCGTCCACCTATTCGAAACTGATGAAAAGAATGTTAATTGATTGGTTTGGGCAGAACGTCAGCTTGTGAAATACTGGGAGTCATTGATCAATCTGTACTTCTCCGGGTGATTTCGAATAGAATTTGGAATGATTGTTAATGTATTTTGCCTACTGTTGATGTTAGACTGATTGGAGGTAGTTAGAGAGGTTAGTGATCTATCCCCTTCTTGAAAATCGGTTATTATCAGTTAGCTGTCTCTAAGGATTCTGGTACTACTGTTTTTAAGGACATGTTAGCAATTTGCTAAGGGTAATAAGCTCTTCCTTACATTCCTTTAATACTCTGGCAATATCTCGTCGGGACCAGGTGACATTAGGCTTTGGTTTGTCTATTTGCTTTTTTATCTGTTTACTAGTCACTACTATCTCCTTAATTTGTTTTTA
>NW_024711925.1:0-9137 GCF_018991925.1 Homarus americanus | reverse complement strand
GTTATTTGATCGAGTATAACACAGGCACCTAATCGAGTATAACAAAGTCCTCTGGTTGAGTATAACAAAGTCCCCTGATCGAGTATAACATATCCCCTGATCGAGTATAACAAAGGCCCCTAATCGAGTATAACAAAGTCCACTGATCGAGTATAACATATCCCCTGATCGAGTATAACAAAGTCCTCTGGTCGAGTATAAAAAAGTCCCCTGATCGAATATAACAAAATTCCCCTGATCGAGTATGACAAAGTCCCCTAATTAATTTTAAAAAAGTCCCCTGGTTGAGTATAACAAAGTGCCCTGATCGAGTATAACAAAGTCCCCTGGTCAAGTATAACAAAGCCACCTCATCGAGTATAACAAAGGCCCCTAATCGAGTATAACAAAGTCCACTGATCGAGTATAACAAAGTCCTCTGGTCGAGTATAAAAAAGTCCCCTAATCGCGTATAACAAAGTCCCCTGGTCGAGAATAACAAAGTCCCCCGATCGATTATACCAATGACCCCTCATTGAGTATAACAAAGTCCATTGATCCAGTATAAAATTGTCCACTGGTCGAGTATAACAAAGTCCTCTGATCGGGTATAACAATCTCCTCTGGTCGAGTATAAAACAGTCCCCTGATCGAGTATAACAAAGTCCCCTTCTCGAGTATAATAAAGTCCCCAGATCGAGTATAACAAAGGCCTCTCAACTAGTATAACAAAGTCCATTGGTCAAGTATAAAAAAGTCCCCTGGTCGAGTATAACAAAGTCCCCTGATCGAGAATGACAAAGTCCCCTGCTCGACTATAACAAAGTCCCCTGATCGAGTATAACAAAGGGCCCTCATCGAGTATAACAAAGTCCATTGGTCAAGTATAAAAAAGTCCCCTGGCCGAGTATAACATCGTCTCCTGATCGTGCATAACAAAGTCCCCTCATCAAGTATAACAAAGCCTCCTGATCGAGTATTACAAAGTCACCTGATCGAGTATAACAAAGTCTCCTGATCGAGTATAACCAAGTCCCCTCACCGAGTCCAAAAAAGGCCGCTAATCGAGTATAACAAAGTCCCCTGATCTAGTATAACAAAGGCCTCTGATCGAGTATAACAAAGTCCCCTGGTCCAGTATAACAAAGTCCCCTGATCGAGTATAACATATCCCCTGATCGAGTATAACAAAGTCTCCTGGCTCAGTATAACAAAGTCCCCAGATCAAGCATAACAAAGTCTCCTGACCGAGTATAACAAAGGCCTCTGGTCGAGTATAACATGTCCCCTGGTCGAGAATAACAAAGTCCCCTGATCCTAGTATAACAAAGCCCCCTTGACGAGTATAACAAAGTCCCCTGATCGAGTATAACAAAGTTCCCTGATCGAGTATAACAAAGCCGCCTAATCGAGTATAACAAAGTCCCCTGGTCGAGTATAACAAAGTCCCCTGTTCGAGTCTAACAAAGGCCCCTTACCGAGTACCACAAATTCCCCTTATCGAGTATAACAAAGTCCCCTGTTCGAGACTAACAAAGTCCCCTTACCGAGTACCACAAATTCCCCTTATCGAGTATAACAAAGTCCCCTTATCGAGTATTACAAAGTCCCCTAATCGAGTATAACAAAGGCCCCTGGACGAGTATAACAAAGTCCCCTGATCGAGTATAACAAAAGTCCCTTGATCGAGTATAACAAAGGCCTCTCATCTAGTATAACAAAGTCCCCTGGTCGAGTATAACAAAGTCCCCTGTTCGAGTCTAACAAAGTCCCCTTACCGAGTACCACAAATTCCCCTTTTCGAGTATAACAAAGTCCCCTTATCGAGTATAACAAAGTCCCCAGATCGAGTATAACAAAGGCCTCTCATCTAGTATAACAAAGTCCATTGGTCAAGTATAAAAAAGTCCCCTGGTCGAGTATAACAAATTCCCCTGATCGAGAATAACAAAAGTCCCTGATCGAGTATAAAAAAGTCCCCTGATCAAGTTTAAAAAAGTCCCCTGGCCCAGTATAACAAAGTCCCCATATCGAGCATAAAAAAGTCCCCTGATCGATTATAACTAAGTCCCCTGGTCGAGTATAGCAAAGGGCCCTGATCGAGTAAGTCAAAGTCCCCTGATCAAGTATAATAAAGTCCCCTGATCGAGTATAACAAAGCCCCCTTATCGAGTATAACAAATTCCCGTGATCGAGTATAAAAATGGGCCCTTGTCGAGAATAACAAAGCCCCCTGATCGAGTATAACAAAAGTCCCCTGATCGAGTTTAACAAAGTCCCCTGATCGGGTATAAAAAAGTCCCCTGGTTCAGTATAACACAGTCCCCTAATCGAGTACAAAAAAGTCCCCTGGCCCAGTATAAAAAAAGTACCCATAACGAGCATAACAAAGTCCCCTGATCGATTATAACAAAGTCCCCTGGTCGAGTATAGCAAAGGGCCCTGATCGAGTTGGACAAAGTCCCCTGATCGAGTATTACAAAGTCCCCTGATCGTGTATAAAAAAGACCCCTAGACGAGTATAACAAAGTCCCCTGATCGAGTATAACAAAGTCCCCTGATCGAGTATAACAAAGTCCCCTGGTCCAGTGTAACAAAGTCCCCTGATCGAGTATAACATATCCCTTGATCGAGTATAACAAAGTCTCCAGGCCCAGTATAACAAAGTCCACAGATCGAGCATAACAAAGTCCCCTGATCGATTATAACAAAGTCACCCAGACCGAGTATAACAAAGGCCTCTGGTCGAGTATAACAAAGTCCCCTGGTCGAGAATAACAAAGTCCCCTGATCCTAATATAACAAAGCCCCCTGGACGAGTATAACAAAGTCCCCTGGTCCAGTATAATAAAGTCCCCTGATCGAGTATAACAAAGTATCCTGGTCCAGTATAACAAAGTCCACTGATCGAGTATGACAATGTCCCCTGATTAATTATTAAAAAGTCACCTTGTCGAGTATAACATAGTCCTCTGATCGAGAATAACAAAGTCCCCTGGTCGAGCATAACAAAGCCCCTCATCGAGTATAACAAAGGCCCCTAATTGAGTATAACACAGGCCCCTGATTGAGTATAACAAAGTCACCTGATCTAGTATAACACAGGCCCCTGATCGAGTATAACAAAGGCCCCTCATCGAGTATAACAACGTTCCCTGATCGAGTATAACAAAGCCGCCTAATCGAGTATAACAAAGTCCCCTGGTCGAGTATAACTTAGTCCCCTGTTTGAGTCTAACAAAATCCGGTGATCGACTATAACAAAGGCCCCTGGTCGAGTATAACAAAGTCCCTTGATCGAGTATAACAAAGCCCCCTGGACGAGAATAACAAAGTCCCCTGATCGAGCATAACAAAGTCCCTGATCGAGTATAACAAAGTCCCCTGATCGATTATAACAAAGTCCCCTTGATCGAAAATAACAAAGTCCCCTGATCGAGTATAACAAAGCCCCCTGGACGAGTATAACAAAGTCCCCTGATCGAGTATAACAAAATCCCTGATCGAGAATAACAAAGTCCCCTGGTCCAATATAACAAAGACCCTGATCGAGTATAACATATCCCCTCATCGAGTATAACAATGTCTCCTGGCGCAGTATAACAAAGTCCCCAGATCGAGCATAACAAAGTTCCCTGATCGATTATAACAAAGTCCTATGGTCGAGTATAACAAAGGGCCCTCATCGAGTAAGACAAAGTACCCTGATCGAGTATAACATGGTCCCCAGATCGAGCATAACAAAGTCCCCTGATCGATTATAACAAAGTCCCATGGTCGAGTATAACAAAGGGCCCTCATCGAGTAAGACAAAGTACCCTGATCGAGTATAACAAAGTCCCCTGATCCTAGTATAACAAAGCCCAATGGACGAGTATAACGAAGACCCCTGAACCGAGCATAACAAAGTCCCCTGATCGAGTATAACATATCCCCTGATCGAGTATAACAAAGTCCCTCGTGAAGTATAACAAAGTCCCCTGGTCGAGTATAACAAAGTCCCCTAATCAAGTATAACAAAGTCCCCTGATCGAGTATAACATATCTCCTGATCGAAAATACCAAAGTCGTCTGCTCGAGTATAAGAAAGTCCCCTGATCGAGTATAACAAAGTCCCATGGTCGAGTATAACAAAGTCCACTGATCGAGTATAACAAAAGCCCCTCATCGAGTATAGCAAAGTCCATTGGTCAAATATAGGAAAGTCCACTGATCGAGTATGACAATGTCCCCTCATTAATTATAAAATAAGTCCCCTAATCGGGTATAACAAAGTATCCTGGTCCAGTATAACAAAGTCCCCTGATCGAGTATAACATATCCCCTCATCGAGGATAACAACGTCTCCTGGCGCAGTATAACAAAGTCCCCAGATCGAGCATAACAAAGTCCCCTGATCGATTATAACAAAGTCCCCTGGTCGAGTATAACAAAGGGCCCTCATCGAGTGAGACAAAGTACCCTGATCGAGTATAACAAAGTCCCCTGATCCTAGTATAACAAAGCCCAATGGACGAGTATAACAAAGACCCCTGAACCGAGCATAACAAAGTCCCCTGATCGAGTATAACATATCCCCTGGTCGAGTATAAGAAAGTCCCTGGTGGAGTATAACAAAGTCCCTTGGTCGAGTATAACAAAGTTTTCTAATCGAGTATAACAAAGGCCCCTGGTCGAGTATAACATATCCCCTGATCGAATATACCAAAGTCGTCTGCTCGAGTATAAGAAAGTCACCTGATCGAGTATAACAAAGTCCCCTGGTCGAGTATAACAAAGTCCCCTGATCGAGTATAACAAAAGCCCTCATCGAGTATAGCAAAGTCCATTGGTCAAATATAGGAAAGTCCACTGATCGAGTATGACAATGTCCCCTGATTAATTATTAAAAAGTCCCCTTGTCGAGTATAACAAAGTCCCCTGATCGAGTATAACAAAGTCCCCTGGTCGAGTATAACAAAGCCCCTCATCGCGTATAACAAAGGCTCCGAATCGAGTATAACAAAGTCCCCTGATTGAGTATAACAAAGTCCCCTGATCGAGTATAACAAAGTCCTCTTGTTGAGTATAACAAAGTCCCCTGGTCAAGTTTAGCAAAGTCCCCTGATCGAGTATAACAAACCCTCCTCATCGAGTATAACAAAGTCCCCTGATCGAGTATAACACAGCCCCCTGCTCGAGTATAAGAAAGTCCCTGATCAAGTATAACAAAGTCCCCTGATCGAGTTTAACAAAGGCCCCTGATCGAGTCGAAAAAAGGCCCCTCATCGAGTATAACAAATTCCCCTGATCTAGTATAACACAGGCCCCTGATCGAGTATAACAAAGGCCCCTCATCGAGTATAACAAAGTTCCCTGATCGAGTTTAACAAAGCCGCCTAATCGAGTATAACAAAGTCCCCTGGTCGAGTATAACTTAGTCCCCTGTTTGAGTCTAACAAAATCCGGTGATCGACTATAACAAAGGCCCCTGGTCGAGTATAACAAAGTCCCTTGATCGAGTATAACAAAGCCCCCTGGACGAGTATAACAAAGTCCCCTGATCGAGTATAACAAAGTCCCTGATCGAGTATAACAAAGTCCCCTGCTCGATTATAACAAAGTCCCCTTGATCGAAAATAACAAAGTCCCCTGATCGAGTATAACAAAGCCCCCTGGACAAGTATAACAAAGTCCCCTGAACGAGTATAACAAAATCCCTGATCGAGAATAACAAAGTCCCCTGGTCCAATATAACAAAGACCCTGATCGAGTATAACATATCCCCTCATCGAGTATAACAACGTCTCCTGGCGCAGTATAACAAAGTCCCCAGATCGAGCATAACAAAGTTTCCTAATCGATTATAACAAAGTCCCATGGTCGAGTATAACAAAGGGCCCTCATCGAGTAAGACAAAGTACCCTGATCGAGTATAACAAAGTCCCCAGATCGAGCATAACAAAGTCCCCTGATCGATTATAACAAAGTCCCATGGTCGAGTATAACAAAGGGCCCTCATCGAGTAAGACAAAGTACCCTGATCGAGTATAACAAAGTCCCCTGATCCTAGTATAACAAAGCCCAATGGACGAGTATAACGAAGACCCCTGAACCGAGCATAACAAAGTCCCCTGATCGAGTATAACAAAGTCCCTGGTTTAGTATAACAAAGTCCCCTGGTCGAGTATAACAAAGTTTTCTAATCGAGTATAACAAAGGCCCCTGGTCGAGTATAACATATCCCCTGATCGAATATACCAAAGTCGTCTGCTCGAGTATAAGAAAGTCACCTGATCGAGTATAACAAAGTCCCATGGTCGAGTATAACAAATTCCACTGATCGAGTATAACAAAAGCCCCTCATCGCGTATAGCAAAGTCCATTGGTCAAATATAGGAAAGTCCACTGATCGAGTAAGACAATGTCCCCTCATTAATTATAAAAAAGTCCCCTTGTCGAGTATAACAAAGTCCCCTGATCGAGTATAACAAAGTCCCCTGGTCGAGTATAACAAAGTCCCCTCATCGAGTATAACAAAGGCCCCTAATCGAGTATAACAAAGTTCCGTGATTGAGTATAACAAAGTCCCCTGATCGAGTATAACAAAGTCCTCTTGTTGAGTATAACAAAGTCCCTGATCGAGTATAAAAAAGTCCCCTGATCGCATATAACAAAGTTCCCTGGTCGAGTATAACAAAGCCCCCTCATCGAGTATAACAAAGCCCCCTCATCGAGTATAACAAAGGCTCCTAATCGATTATAACAAAGTCCCCTGATCGAGTATAACAAAGGCCCCTCATTGAGTATAACAAAGTCCATTGGTCAAGTATAAAAAATTCCCCTGGTCGAGTATAACAAAGTTCCCAGATCGAGTATAACAAAGGCCCCTCATCGAGTATAACAAAGTCCATTGGTCAAGTATAAAAAAGTCCCCTTTTCGAGTATAACAAAGTCCTTGATCGAGTATAACAAAGTCCCCTGATCGAGTATAACAAAGCCCCTCTGGACGAGTATAACAAAGTCCCCTGATCGAGTATAAGAAAGTCCCTGATCGAGTATAACAAAGTCCCCTGGTCCAATATAACAAAGACCGTGATCGAGTATAACACGTCCCCTCATCGAGTATAACAACGTCTCCTGGCGCAGTATAACAAAGTCCCCAGATCGAGCATAACAAAGTTCCCTGATCGATTATAACAAAGTCCCCTGGTCGAGTATAACAAAGGGCCCTCATCGAGTAAGACAAAGTCCCTTGATCGAGTATAACAAAGTCCCCTGATCCTAGTATAACAAAGCCCACTGGACGAGTATAACAAAGACCCCTGAACCGAGTATAACAAAGTCCCCTGATCTAGTATAACAAAGGTCCCTGATCGAGTATAAGAAAGGCCCCTCATCGAGTATAACAAAGTCACCTGATTGAGTATAACTAAGCCGCCTAATCGAGTATAACAAAGACCCCTGGCCGAGTGTAACAAAGTCCCCTGTTCGAGTCTAACAAAGTCCCCTTATCGAGTATAACAAATTCCCCTTTTCGAGTATTACAAAGACCCCTTATCGAGTATAACAAAGTCCGGTGATCGAGTATAACAAAGGCCCCTGGTCGAGTATAACAAAGTCCCCAGATCGAGTATAACAAAAGTCCCCTGATCGAGTATAACAAAGTCCCCTGATCGAGTATAAAAAAGTCCCCTGGCCCAGTATAACAAAGTCCCCTCATCGAGTATAACAAAGGCCCCTAATCGAGTATAACAATGTCCACTGTGGTTTTTGTGGTTGTTTGGTGTTAAGTCCCTGATCAGGTATCCCCTGATCGGGTATAACAAGTCTCAGGCCCAGTATAACAAAGTCCCCAAATCGAGCATAGCAAAAGGTCCCTGATCGATTATAACAAAGTCACCCAGACCGTGTTAACAAAAGTCCGCTGGTCGAGAATTAACCAAAAGTCATGATCCTAATATAACAAAAAGAAGCCCCTGGGCCAGTATAACAAGTCCCCTGGTCAGTATAACAAGAATCCCTGATCGGTATAACATATCCCTGATGAGTATAACCGCGTTTCCTGACCCAGTATAAGTCCATGATCCTATTATAACAAAGCCCCTGGACGAAAGGTATAACAAAGTCATACGGTCCCGGTATATAAGTCCCCTGATCCCAGTATAACATATCCCCTCATCGAGGATAACAACGTCTCCTGGCGCAGTATATACATGAGTCCCAGATCGAGCACAACAAAGTCTCCTGATCGATTATAACAAAAGTCCTCTATTAAAGGTATTACAAGGGCCCTCATCGAGCAAGACCAAAGTCCCTGATCCTAGTATATAAAGCCCAATGGACGAGTATAACAAGACCCCTGAACCAAACCACTTTCAAAAGTCCCCTAATCGGTATAACATATCACTGATCAGCGAGTATAGCAAAGTCCTGAGTGGAGTAAAACAAAGTCCTGGTCGAAGATATAACAAAGTTTTTCTAATCGAGTATAACCGAAGCCCCTGGTCCGAGAGTATAACGGGGAATCCTCTGATCGAGGTATTACAAGTCCCTGATCGAGTATAACAAAGTCCCTAATCCAGAGTATAGCAAGTCCCCTGATCGAATTATAACATATCCCTGATCGAATATACCGGATGAAATTAGTCTAACAAAGTATAAGAAAAGTCCCCTGATCGAGTATAACAAAAGTCCCCTGGTCGAGTATAACAAAGTGCCTGATCGAGTATAACAAAAGCCCTCATCGAGTATAGCAAAGTCCATTGGTCAAATATAGGAAAGTCCACTGATCGAGGTATGACGTGTCCCTGATTAATTATAAAAAGTCCTTATTAGGAGTATAACGAGTCCCTGATCAGGTACCAACAAAGTCCTAATTAGGAGTATAACAAAGCCCCCTCAATAAGTATAACAAATGGCCCCTAATCGAGTATAACAAAGTCCCCCTGATTGGAATATAACAAAGTCCTGATCCCCTAAAGTATAACAAAGTCCTCTGGATGAGTATAACAAAGTCCTGATCGAGTATAAAAAAAGTCCTTTGATCGCATATAACAAAGTCCCTGGTCCCGAGTATAACAAAGTCCCTGGTGGCAGGTATAACAAAAGGCCCTCATTGAGTATAACAAAATCCATTGGTCAAGTATAAAAGTCCCCTGGTCGATATAACAAGTCCC
>NW_024711924.1:0-65174 GCF_018991925.1 Homarus americanus | reverse complement strand
TGTACCCAGGGAGCATCAGAGAGGTGTACCTAGGATTGTCAGAAGTGTACCTGGGAGTGTCTGGGGTGTACCTGGGAGTGTCAGAGGTGTACTTGGGAGCACAGCAGTGCACTGGGAGTATCAGAGGCATACCTGGGAGGTCGAGGTGTACCTGGGAGGTCAGAGTGTACCTGGCAGTATCTGAGGTGTGACCTGGCAGTGTCAGAGTGCACCTGGCAGTGTCAGCGGTGTACCTGGGAGCAAAGGGTACCTGGGAGCAAGCAGAGGCATCAGGAGTGACAGAGGAGCACTCTAGGAGCATCAGGAGTTGTACCTAGGAGTGTGAGAAGTGTACCTGGGAGTGTCTGGGGTGTACCTGGGAGAAGTCAGGTGCACTGGGAGGTCAGGGGTGTACCAGGAGGTTGGGGTGAGCACTGGGAGTGTCAGAGGTGTACCTGAGAAACAGAGGTGTACCTGGGAGTGTCAGAGGTACCTGGGAGACGGGACGTGCACCTGGGAGGTCAGAGGTGTACCAGGGGAGGTTGGAGTCTCCCGAGAGCCTCAGAGGTGTACCTGGGAGCATCAGGAGGACCCTGAATATCGGAGGTGTACCTGGGAGCATGGAAGCAAAACCCAGGTGCTGAGTGTACCTGGGAATGTCAGAGGTACCTAGGGGTCGAGGTGTATCTGGGAGTGTCATGATGTACCTGGGAGGTCTGGAGGTGTACTGGGGTGTCAGACGTGCTCAGGAGCACTTGGGAGTGTCAGAGGTGAACCTTGGAGTGTCTGAGATGTACCTGGGAGTGCCTGAGGTGTACCTGGCTGTGTCTGAGGTGTACCTGGGAGTGTCTGAGGTGTACCTGGGAGGTCAGAGAAGTACCAGGGAGTGTCACAGGAGCACCTGGGAATGTCAGAGGTGTATCAGGGAGGTCGGACGTGCCTGGGAGTGTCAGAGGTGTACCAGGAATGTGAGTGAGTACCTGGGAGGCCAGAGGTGTACCTGGGAGTGTCAGGTGTACCTGGGAGTGTCTGGAGGTTTACCGGGAGCAGGTAGGACATGTGCCTAGAGTCAGTGCATTTGGGAGTGTCAGAGGTGCACCTGAGCATCTGAGGTACCTGGGAGTGTCTGAGGTGGTACCTGGCTGTGTCTGAGGTGTACCTGCATTGTCTGGTGGACCTGGACAGTGTCATGGCGTACCTGGGAGTGTCAAGCTGCACCTGGGAGCAAGAGAGGTGCACAGGGAGGACACAGAGAGTACCCAGGAGTGTCAGAGGTTTACCTGGGAGGCCAGAGGTGTACCTGGGAGGTGGGGAGGTGACCTGGAGTGTCCCAGGAGTACCTGGGAGTCTAAAAAGGTGTACTGGGAGTATCGGAGGTGACCTGGGAATATCGGAGGTATACCTGGGAACACGGAGGTACCTGGGAGGGACAGAGGTGTACCTGGGAGGTCGGAGGTGTGCCTGGGAGCCACAGGAGACCTGGGATTGTCAGAGGTGTACCTGGAGTGCTGAGAGGTACCTGGGAGGCCAGAGATGTACCTGGGAGTGTCAGAGGAGTACCTGGGAGTGTCACACCTGAGAATGTCAGAGGTGTACCTGGGAGCAACAGAGGTGGGAGGCCAGAGGTGTACCTGGAGTATCAGAGGTGTACCTGGAGGCCAGAGGTGTACCAGGAATGTCAGTGGAGCAATGGGAGTGCTGAGGTGTACCTGGGAGTGTCAGAGGTGTACCTTGGAGGCAGAGAGGTGTACCTGGGAGGAGGTGTACCTGGGAGGCGCAGAGGTGTGACTGGGAGTGTCAGAGGTGCACTGGGAGCCGAGGTGCACCTGGGGTGTCTGGAGGTGTACCTGGGAGGAGGTGTATCTGGCAGCAGCTGAAGGTGTACCTGGCAGTGTCTGAGGTGTAACTGGCAGATGTGGCGGTGTACCTGGGAGTGTTGAAGGTGCACCTGGGAGCAGCAGAGGTGTATCAGGAGTGTCAGTGGAGTACCTAGGGAGTGTCAGGAGGTGTACCAGGAGGGAGAGAAGTGTACCTGGGAATGCCTGGGTGTACCTGGGAGGTCGAGGTGTACCTGGAGTGCCAGGTGTACCAGGGAGGTGGGAGTGTGGAGTATCTGGGAGGACAGAGGTGTACCTGGGAGTGTCAGAGGTGTATCTGGGAGTGTCGGACGTGTACCTGGGAGGTCAGTGGTGCAAATAGGGAATGTCAGTGAGTACCTGGGAGTCAGAGTACCTGAGTTTCAGAGGTGTGCCTGGGAGTGTCAGAGGTGTACCTGGGAGTGTCAGGAGGTGCACCTGGGAGTGTCAGAGGTGTACCTGGGAGTGTCAGAGGTACCTGGGAGGTCAGATGTACCTGGGAGTATCACAGGTGTACCTGAGTGTCAGATGTGTGCTTGGGAGTGTCGGAGGTGTACCTGGGAGCAGGAGAAGTGTACCTGGGAGTGTCTGTACCTGGGAGGCAGAGGTGTACCTGAGAGTGTCGGTGGTGTACCTGGGAGTGTCAGAGGTGTACCTGGGAGTGTCTGGAGGTGTACCTGGGAGGTAAGAAGTGTGCCTGGGAGTGTCGGAGGTACCTGGGTCAGAGGTGTACTTGGGAGCGTCAGAGGTGTATCTGGGAGTGCTGGTGGTGTACCGGGAGTGTCTGATGTACCTGGGAGTGTCAGAGGTGTACCTGAGTGTCAGAGGTACCTGGGAATTCAGAGGTGTACCTGGGAGGTCAGAGAGATGTACCTGAGAGTGTCAGAGGAGTACCTGGGATTAACAGAGGTGTACCTGGTGTCAGAGGTGTACCTGGGAGTGTCAGAGATGTACCTGGGAGGCCAGAGATGTACCTGGGAGGTCAGAGGTGTACCTGGGAGCATGGAGGTGTACCTGGGAGTGAGAAGTGTCCCTGGGAGTGTCACCTGGGAGCAAGTTCAGGTGTACCTGGGAGTTTTAGAGGTGTACCTGGGAGTGTCAGAGATGTACCTGGGAGGTCACAGGAGTACCTGGGAGTCTCAAAGGTAACCTGGGAGTATCGGAGGTGTACCTGGGAACACGGGAGGCACGGGAATATCGGAGGTGTACCAGGGAATGGCAGTGGAGCACCAGGAGTGTCAATGGAGTACCTGGGAGGTTCAGAGGTGTACCTGGGAGTATCAGAGGTGTGCCTGGGAGTGCCAGGAGGTGTATCTGGGAGTGTCGGACGTTTACCTGGGAGTGTCACAGGTGTACTAGGAATGTCAGTGGAGTACCGGGAGTGTCAGAGGTGTACCTGGGAGTGTCAGAGGTGTACCTGGGAGTGTCGGTACCTGGGAGTGTCTGGGGGTGTACCTGGGAGCATCTGGATGTACCGATGTCTGAGGTACCTGGGAGCACAGAGGTACCTGGGAATGTCATGGTGTACCTGGGAGTGTTAGAGGTGTATCAGGAGTGACAGAGGAGTACCTAGGAGTATCAGAGGTGTACCTAGGATTGTGAGAAGTGTACCTGGGAGTGTCTGGGGTGTACCTGGGAGTGTCAGAGGTGTATGGGAGTGTCAGAGGTACCTGGGAGCATCAGCACTGGAGTGTTTAGTGTACCTGGAGTGTCAGAGGTACCTGGCAGTTTATGAGGTACCTGGCAGTGTCTGAGGTACCTGATCAGGGGTGACCTGGGAGGTTGGGGCGTGGTGTACCTGGGAGTGTTAGAGGTGTCATCAGGAGTGACAGAGGAGCACCTAGGGAGCATCAGAGGTGTACCTAGGAGTGTGAGAAGTGCAACCTGGGAGTGTCTGGGTGTACCTGGGAGTGTCAGGGTGTACCTGGGAGGTCAGGTGTACCAGGGAGTGTCAGTGAGTACCTGGAGTGTCAGAGGTGTACCTGAGAATGAGGTACCTGGGAGTGTCAGGTGTACCTGGGAGATCGGACGTGCACCTGGGAGTGTCAGAGGTGTACCAGGAGTGTCAGTGGGATTCCTCAGAGTCTCAAAGGTGTACCTGGGAGTATCAGAGGTGTACCTGAATATCGGAGGTGTACCGGGAATACCGGAGGTGTACCCAGAGTGTCAGAGGTGTACCTGGAATGTCAGAGGTGTACTTGGGAGTGTCAGAGGTGTATCAGAGGTTCAGGAGATGTACCTGGGAGTGTCTGAGGTGTACCTGGGGGTGTCAGACGCAGCTCAGAGTGTCAGAGGTGCACTTGGGAGTGCTGGGAGGTGAACCTTGAGTGTCTGAGGTACCTGGGAGTGTCTGAGGTGTACCTGGCTGTGTCTGAGGTGTACCTGGGAGGCTCAGAGGTGTACCTGGGAGTGTCGAGGTGTACCTGGGAGCAAGAAGTGTGCCTGGGAGGTCGGAGGTGTACCTGGGAATGTCAGAGGTGTACTTGGGAACGTCAGAGGTGTATCTGGGAGTGTCAGTGTGTACCTGGGAGTGTCTGAGGTGTAT
The DNA here is from genome assembly GCF_018991925.1 of Homarus americanus. Lineage (NCBI taxonomy): Eukaryota > Metazoa > Arthropoda > Malacostraca > Decapoda > Nephropidae > Homarus > Homarus americanus. The sequence continues at coordinate 60,794 of NW_024711924.1, read as the reverse complement.
CAGGAGTGCTCAGTGGAGTACCTAGGAGGCTGGAGGTACCTAGGGAGTGTGAGAAGTAACCTGGGAATGCCTGGGTGTACCTGAGAGTGTCAAGGTGTACCTGGGAGTGTCAGGGGTGTACCAGGAGGTCAGTGAGCATCTGGGAGGACAGAGGTGTACCTGGGAGGTGTAGAAGTACCTGGGAGTGCAGAGGGTGTATCTGGGAGTGTCGGACGTGTACCTGGGAGTGTCAGTGGTGCACCAGGAATGTCAGTGGAGCACCGGAGGCTCAGAGGTGTACCTGGGAGTGTCAGAGGTACCTGGGAGTGTCAGGAGTGTGTGGGCCAGAGTGTCAGAGGTACCTTGAGTCTCAGAGGTGCCTGGGAGTGTCAGAGGTGTACCTGGGAGTGTTAGAGGGCACCTGGGAGGCCAGAGGTACCTGGGAGTTAAAGGTGTACCTGGGAGGTCAGAGGTGTACCTGGGAGTATCACAGGTGTACCTGAGTGTCAGATGTGTACTTGGGAGTGTCGGAGGTGTACCTGGGAGTGTGGAGAAGTGTACCTGGAGTGTCTGGGGTGTACCTGGGAGTGTCAGAGGTGCACCTGAGAGTGTCGGGTGGGTACCTGGGAGTGCAGGAGGTGTACCTGGGAGTGTCGGAGGTGTACCTGGGAGTAAGAAGTGTGCCTGGGAGTGTCGAGAGGTACCTGGGAATGTCAGAGGTGTTTGGGAGGTCAGAGGTGTATCTGGGAGTGTCAGTGGTGTACCTGGAGTGTCTGAGGACCTGGAGGCAGAGGACCTGGGAGTGTCAGAGGTGTACCTGGGAATTTCAGAGGTGTACCTGGGAGTGTCAGAGATGTACCTGAGAGTGTCACAGGAGTACCTGGGATTAACAGAGGTGTACCTGGCAGTGTCAGAGGTGTACCTGGGAGGTCAGAGATGTACCTGGGAGGTCAGAGATGTACCTGGAGTGTCAGAGGTGTACCTGGAGGTTGTGGAGGTGTACCTGGGAGTGAGAAGTGTCTCCTGGGAGTGTCTGGGGTACCTGGGAGTGTCTGGGGTACCTGGGAGTTTTAGAGGTGTACCTGGGAGTGTCAGAGATGTACCTGGGAGGTCACAGAGCACCTGGGAGTCTCAAAGGTGTACCTGGGAGCACGGGAGGTACCTGGGAATATCGGAGGTGTACCTGGGAATATCGGAGGTGTACCAGGGAATGGCAGGAGCAACCAGGAGTGTCAATGGAGTACCTGGCAGTGTCAGAGGTGTACCTGGGAGTGTCAGAGGTGTGCCTGGGAGTGTCAGAGGTGTATCTGGGAGGTCGGACGTTTACCTGAGTGTCACAGGTGTACCAGGAATGTCAGTGGAGTACCTGGGAGGCCAGAGGTGTACCAGGGAGTGTCAGAGGTACCTGGGAGTGTTGAGGTGTACCTGGGAGTGTCTGGGGTGTACCTGGGAGTATCTGGGATGTACCTGGGAGTGTCTGAGGTACCTGGGAGTGTCAGAGGTGCCTGGGAGGCTGGGGCTGTACCTGGGAGTGTTAGAGGTGTATCAGGAGTGACAGAGGAGCACCCAGGAGCATGAGAGGTGTACCTAGGATTGGGAGAAGGCCTGGGAGTGTCTGGGTGTACCTGGGAGTGTCAGAGGTACTTGGGAGTGTCAGAGGCACTGGGAGTATCAGCGGTATACCTGGGAGTGTCTGAGGTGTACCTGGGAGTGTCAGAGGTGTACCTGGCAGTTTATGAGGTGTACCTGGCAGTGTCTGAGGTGTACCTGGCAGTGTCAGCGGTGTACCTGGGAGGCTGAAGGTACCTGGGAGTGTTAGAGGTGTATCAGGGAGGACAGAGGAGTACCTAGGAGCATCAGAGGTGTACCTAGGAGTGTGAGAAGTGTACCTGGGAGTGTCTGGGGTGTACCTGGGAGTGTCAGGGGTGTACCTGGGAGTGTCAGGGGTGTACCAGGGAGTGTCAGTGAGTACCTGGGAGTGTCAGAGGTGTACCTGGAGAATGTCAGAGGTACCTGGGAGTGTCAGAGGTGTACCTGGGAGTATCGGACGTGCACCTGGGAGTGTCAGAGGTGTACCAGGGAGTGTCAGTGAGTCCCTGTGAGTCTCAAAGGTGTACCTGGGAGTATCAGAGGTGTACCTTGGAATATCGAGTACCTGGGAATATCGGAGGTGTACCTAGGAGTGTCAGAGGTACTGGGAATGTCAGAGGTGTACTGGGAGTGTGAGAGGTGTATCTGGGAGCGTCAGCGATGTACCTGGGAGTGTCTGAGGTGTACCCAGCCAGAGGTGCCTAGAGTGGCTGGGAGGTGCACTTGGGAGTGTGAGGTGAACTTGGAGTGTCTGAGGTGTACCTGGGAGTGTCTGAGGTGTACCTGGCGTGTCTGAGGTGCCTGGGAGTGTCAGAGGCACTGGGAGTGTCGGAGGTGTACCTGGAGTGTAAGAAGTGTGCCTGGGAGGTCGGAGGTGTACCTGGAATGTCAGAGGTGTACTTGGGAACGTCAGAGGGTATCTGGGAGGCTGGGGTGGTGTACCTGGGAGTGTCTGAGGTGTACCTGGGAGTGTCAGAGGTGTACCTGGGAGGTCAGAGGTGTACCTGGGAATTTCAGAGGTGTACCTGGGAGAGTCAGAGATGTACCTGAGAGTGTCACAGGAGTACCTGGGATAACAGAGGACCTGGCAGTGTCAGAGGTGTACCTGGGAATGTCAGAGATGTACCTGGGAGGTCAGAGACAAACGAGAGTGTCAGAGGTGTGCCTGGGAGTGTCGGAGGTGTACCTGGGAGGAGAAGGTCTCCTGGGAGTGTCTGGGGTGTACCTGGGAGTGTCTGGGGTGTACCTGGGAGTTTTAGAGGTGTACCTGGGAGGTCAGAGATGTACCTGGGAGTGTCACAGGAGTACCTGGGAGTCTCAAAGGTACCTGGGAGTATCGAGGTGTACCTGGGAATATCGGAGGTGTACCTGGGAATACTGGACAGGAATGGCAGTGGCTGGAGTGTCAATGGAGCACCTGGGAGCTAGAGGTGTAACCTGGGAGGCCAGAGGCCTGGGAGTGTCAGGGAGGTGTATCTGGGAGTGGACGTTTACCCAAGGGGAGTGCCCAGTACCAGGAATGTCAGGAGTACCTGGGAGGTCAGGAGGTGCACCAGGGAGGTCAGAGGTACCTGGGAGTGCCGGGAGGTGTACCTGGGAGTGTCTGGGGTGTACTTGAGAATCTGGGATGTACCTGGGAGTGTCTGAGGTACTTGGAGTGTTACAGAGGTGTACCTGGGAGCACAAGGCACCTGGGAGGTGAGGCATTAGGAGCACAGAGGAGTACCTAGGAGGCCAGAGGCAATTTAGATTGTGAGAAGTGTACCTGGGAGGTTTGGGGTGTACCTGGGAGTGTCAGAGGTGCACTTGGGAGTGCTGGGGAGGTGTACCTGGGAGTATCAGCGGTATACCTGGGAGGCACCTGAGGTGTACCTGGGAGTGTTAGAGGTGTACCTGGAAGCTTGAGGTGCAATTTTACAGTGGTTCTGGAGGTGCACTGCAGGCTGAAGTGGTGCACCTGGGAGTGTCATGGTACAGAGGTACTCAGAGTGACAGAGGAGCACTTAGCAGCATCAGAGGTGTACCTAGGAGTGTGAGAAGGCACCTGGGAGTGTTCTGTAAGTGTACCTGGGAGTGTCAGGGGTGTACCTGGGAATGTTGGGGGTGTACCAGGAGTGCTGGGGTGAGTACCTGGGAGGTCAGAGGTGTACCTGAGAATGTCAGGGAGGTGTACTTTGGGAGTGTCAGAGGTGTACTCTGGGAGCACGGACGCACCTGGGAGGTTGTGAGGTGTACCAGGGAGTGTCAGTGAGTCTCTCAGAGTTCAAAGGTGTTCCTGGGAGTACAGAGGTGTACCTTGGAATATCGGAGGTGTACCTGGGAATATCGGTGTACCTAGGGAGTGTCAGAGGTGTACCTGGAATGTCAGAGGTGTACGTAAGGCCAGAGGTGTATTCTGGGAGTGTCAGCGATGTACCTGGGAGTGTCTGAGGTGTACCTGGGGGTGTCAGACGCCTAGGAGGGCTGGGAGGTGCACTTGGGAGTGCTGAGAACCTGGAGTGTCTGGTGTGTACCTGGGAGTGTCTGAGGTGTACCTGGCTGTGTCTGGAGGTGTACCTGGGAGTGTCTGAGGTGTGCACCTGGGAGGCGTCAGAGAAGTACTAGGGGAGTGTCACAGGAGTACCTGGGAACAAAAAGTAGGAGGTGTATTAGGAGCCGGACGTGTACCTGGGAGTGTCAGGAGGTGTACCAAGGAAATGTGAGTGAGCACCTGGGAGGCTGGGGAGGTGTAACGGGGAGTGCCAAGGTGTACCCAAGTGTTCTGAGGTTTACCTGGGAGTGTCAGACGTGTGCCTAGGAGTGTTGGGCGGTGCATCTGGGGAGGCCACAGAGGTGAACCTTGGAGTGTCTGAGGTACCTGGGTGGGAGTGCTCTGAGGTGTACCTGGCTGGCCTGGAGGTGTACCTGGGATTACCTGAGGTGTAACTGACAGTGCTGAAGTGGTGTACCTGGGAGTAAGCCATGGCACACCTAGGGAGTGTTAGGAGGTGTATTAGGAGTGACAGAGGTGCACCTGGTAGTCAGAGGTGTTCCTGGGAGTGTCACAGTAGTACCTGGGAGTTCAAAAGGTGTACTGGGAGTATCGGAGGTGTACCTGGGGAATACAGGAGGTATACCTGGGAATATCGGAGGTGTACCTGGGAGTGACACACAGAGGTACCTGGGAGGTCGGAGGTGTGCCTGAGTGTCGTTGAGAGCACCTCGGGATTGTCAGAGGTGTACCTGGCAGCCAGAGGTACCTGGGAGTGTCAGGAGATGCAATGGGAGTGTTGGGGTGAGTACCTGTGAGCGTCAAAGGTGTACCTGAGAATGTCAGGAGGTGTACCTGGGAGGTCAGGTGAGGTTTACCTGGGAGGTTGGACGTGCATCTGGGAGGCCAGAGGTGTACCAGGGAATGTCAGTGGAGTACTTGGGAGGTCAGAGGTGGCCTGGGAGGCCAGAGGTACCTTGGAGTGTCAGAGGTGTACCTGGGAGTGTCAGAGGTACCTGGGAGTGTCAGAGGTGTGACTGGGAGGTCAGGAGGTGCACTTTGGGGAGGTCAGAGTACCCTGAGTGTCAGAGGTGCACCTTGGAGTGTCTGAGGTGTACCTGGGAGTGTCTGAGGTGTACCTGGCAGCAAGCCAAAGGTGTACCTGGCAGTGTCTGAGGTGTAACTGGCAGTGTCAAGGTGTACCTGGGAGTGTTGTGCACCTGGGAGCAAGAAGTGTATCAGGGAGTGACAGAGGAGTGGGCCTCTAGGAGCATTGAGGTGTACCTAGGGAGTGTGAGAAGTGTACCTGGGAATGCCTGGGTGTACCTGGGAGTGTCAGAGGTGTACCTGGGAGTGCTGGGAGGTGTACCTGGGAGGTCAGAAGTGTACCTGGGAGTGTCAGAGGTGTATCTGGGAGTGTCGGACGGTACCTGGGGAGTGTCAGGTGGTACCAGAATGTCAGCATAGTACCTGGGAGCAAGCCGAGGTGTACCTGGGAGTGTCAGAGGTGCACCTGGGAGTGCCAGAGGTGTACCTGGGAGGCTGAGGTGTACCTTGGAGTGTCAGGAGGTGTGCCTGGGAGTGTTCAGAGGTGTACCTGGGAGTGTTAGGAGGTTTCATCTGGGAGGCCAGAGGTGTACCTGGGAGTGTCAAAGGTGTACCTGGGAGGCCGGGGATGGGGTACCTGGGAGCATCAGAGGTGTACCTGGGAGTGTCAGAGGTGCACGGAGTGTCGGAGGTGTAACTGGGAGTGTGGAGAAGTGTACCTGGGAGTGTCTGGGGGCCTGGGAGTGTCAGAGGTGTACCTGAGAGCAAGCCGGAGGTGTACTGGGAGTGTCAGGAGGTGTGCCTGGAGCAAGCCGAGGTATCAGAGGGCAAGAAGGTACCTCGGGAGTGTCGGAGGTGTGCCTAGGAGGTCAGAGGTGCATTCTTGGAGTGTCAGAGGTGTACCCAGAGTGCCTGGAGGTGTATCACCTGCGAGTGTCTGAGGTACCTGGCCAGCCGGAGGTGTACCTGCAGTGTTCGAGGTGTGGCCTGGCAGTGTTGGGGCGGTGGGAGTGTTGAAGCAGCACCTGGGAGTGTTAGGGTGTATCAGGAGGACAGAGGAGTACCTAGGAGTGTCAGGAGGTGTACCTGGGAGGCCAGAGGTGTACCTGGGAGTGTCAGAGGTGTACCTGGGAGGCCAGAGGTGTACCTGGGACCTCAGGAGGTGTACTGGGAGTGCTGGGAGATGTGCCTGAGAGTGTCACAGGAGGCCTGGGATTGTCAGAGGTGTACCTGGCAGCAAGCCAGAGGTGTACCTGGGAGGCCAGAGATGTACCTGGGAGTGCCAGAGTACCTGGGAGTGCTGGGGAGGTGTACCTGGGAGGCCGGAGGTGTACCTGGGAGTGAGAAGTGTACCTGGGAGTGCCTGGGGGTGTACCTGGGAGTGTCTGGGGTGTACCTGGGAGCCAGGAGGTGTACCTGGGAGTGCCAGAGACGGGAGTGTCATGGTGAGTACCTGCGTTCAAAAAGGTGTACCTGGGCGTATCGGGAGGTGTACCTGGGAATATCTGAGGTGTACCTGGGAACATCGGAGGTGTGCCCAGGAATGGCAGGAGCATGTAGTGTCAATGGAGCACCTGGGAGGTCAGGATGGGTACCTGGGAGAGCTGGGAGGTGTACCTGGGAGGTCAGAGGTGGCCTGGGGAGGCGGACGTTTACCTGGGAGTGTCAGAGGTGCACCAGGAATGTCAGTGGAGTACCTCGGGAGGTCATTGGGGAGGTGTACCTGGGAGCTGGGAGGTGTACCTGGGAGGCCAGAGGTGTACCAGGAGTGTCAGAGGTGTACCTGGAGGCAAGCCGGAGGTGTACCTGGGAGTGTCTTGGGGTGTACCTGGGAGGCCTGGGGTGTACTCTGGGAGGCCTGAGGTGTACCTGGGAGGCCAGAGGTGCAGCCTGGGAGGTTAGCGGTACCTGGGAGGTTAAAGATGTACAATGGGAGGACAGAGGAGTACCTAGGAGACCAGAGGTGTACCTAGGAGTGTGGAGAAGGTACCTGGGAGTGTCTGGGGGTGTACCCTGGGAGGCCAAGAGGAGCACGTGGGAGGTCAGGAGGTGCACCTGGGAGGCTGGGGCGGTGTACCTGGGGGTGTCTGGAGGTGTACCTGGGAGTATCAGAGGTGTGCCTGGGAGGCTGGGAGGTGCACTTGGAAGTGGCTGGGAGGTGCACCTGGAGGCTCTGAGGTGTACCTGGGAGTGTCTGGAGGTGTACCTGGCAGTGTCTGAGGTGTACCTGGCAGTGTCTGAGGTGTACTGGCAGTGTCAGGCGGTGTACCTGGGAGGCCATGGTGTACCTGGGAGTAAGTTAGAGGTGTATCAGGGAGGACAGAGGAGTACCTAGGAGGCTCAGAGGTGTTCCTAGGAGTGTGAGAAGGTAGCTGGGAGTGTCTGGGGTGTGTACCTGGGAGTGCTGGGGTGTACCTGGGAGGCTGGGGTGTACCAGGGAGGTCAGTGAGGCCTGGGAGGCCGAAGGTACCTGGGAGTATCAGGAGGTGTACCTGGAGGTCAGAGGTGTATCTGGAGTGTCGGACGTGTACCTGGGAGGTCAGGAGGTGCACCAAGGAATGTCAGTGGAGCACCTGGATGCTCAGAAGTGGCACTTTGGAGTGTCAGATGTGTACCTGGGAGGCCAGAGGCACCAAGAGTGTCAGAGGTGTACCTGGGAGTGTCAGCGGTGTACCTGGGGAGTGTGAGATGCGTACCACGGAGTACCTAGGAGTATCAGGGAGGACAGAGAGCACCCAGGAGTATCAGAGGTGTCTTGGAGCAGAGAAGTGTAGCTGGGAGTGTCTGGGGTGTACCTGGGAGGTCAGGTGTACCTGGGAGGTCAGGGGTGTACCCAGGAGTGTCAGTGAGCACCTGGGAGGCCGGGGTTGGGGTACCTGGGAGTATCAGAGGTGTACCTGGGAGGTCAGAGGTGTATCTGGGAGGCCGGACGTGTACCTGGGAGTGTCAGAGGTGTACCAAGAATGTCAGTGAGTACCTGGGAGTGTCAGAAGTGTACTTTGGAGTGTCAGATGGTACCTGGGAGTGTCAGAGGTGTACCTGGGAGTGTCAGAGGTGTACCTGGGAGTGTCAGAGGTGTACCTGGGAGTGTGAGAGGTACCACGGAATGGTCAGTGGAGTACCTGGGAGTGTCAGGTGTACCTGGGAGGTCAGAGGTGTACCTGGGAGTGTCAGAGGTGTACCTGGGAGTGAGAAGGCCTGGAGTGTCTGTACCTGGGAGTCAGAGGTGCACGGGAGTGGGGTACCTGGGAGGTCGGAGGTGTACCTGGGAGGTCGGAGGTGTACCTGGGAGTGTCAGAGGTGTACTTGGGGAGGAGAGTTGTACCTGGGAGGTCAGAGATGTACCTGGGAGTGTCAAAGGTGTACCTGGGAGTGTCAGAGGTGTACCTGGGAGTGCCAGAGGTGTACCTGGGAGTTGAGGGGTGGTACCTGGGAGTGTCGGAGGTGTACCTGGAGGTGAGAAGGTACCTGGAGTGTCGGAGGTGTACCTGGGAGTGTCGGAGGTACCTGGGAATGTCAGAGGTACTTGGGAGTGTCAGAGGTATCTGGGAGTGTCATGGTGTACCTGGGAGTGTCTGAGGTGTACCTGGAGAGCTGGGGACGTGTGCCTAGGAGTGTCAAAGGTGCACTGGGAGGTCAGAGGTGCACCTTGGAGTGTCTGAGGTGTACCTGGGAGTGTCTGAGGTTTACTGGCAGGTCTGAGGTGTACCTGGCATTGTCTGAGGTGTAACTGACAGTGTCAGCGGTGTACCTGGGAGTGCCGGCGGTGCACCTGGGAGGTAGAGGTGCATCAGGAGTGTCGGACTGTACCTGGGAGTGTCAGAGGTGTACCTGGGAGTGTCAGAGATGTACCTGGGAGGTCAGAGGTATCTGGGAGGTCGGACGTGTACCTGGGAGTGTTGGGAGGGTTTACCACGGAATGTCAGAGGTGTACCTGGGAGTGCCAGGAGGTGTACCTAGGAGTGTCAGAGGTGTACTTGGAGTGTCTGAGGTGTACCTGGGAGGTTGAAGTTGTACCTGCGAGGTCGGAAGGTGACCTGAGGCTGGGAGTGTACCTGGGAATAACAGAGGCACCTGGGAGGTCAGAGGCGTACCGGGAATGTCAGAGGTATCCAGGGAGTCAGTGAGTACCTGTGAGTGTCAAAGGTGTACCTGAGAATGTCAGAGGTGTACCTGGCAGGTTAGAGGTGTAAGGGGAGGTGGAGATGCATCACGGAATGTCAGTGGGAGTACCTGGGATTGTCGAGGTGCACCTGGGAGGTCAGAGGTGTACCTGGGAGCATCAGGTACCTGAAGTGTCAGGAGGGCCTTGGGAGTGTCGGAGGTGTACCTGGGAGAGTGAGAAGTGTACCTGGGAATGTCTTGTACCTGGGAGCACAGAGTGTGCCTTGGAGGTAAGAAGTGTACCTGAGAGTGTCGGAGGTGTACCTGGGAGGTCGGAGGTACCTGGGAGTGTCAGAGAGAAGTGGAGTGAGAGGTGTACCTGGGAGTGCTCAGCGGTGTACCTGGAGGCCGGAGGTACCTGGGAGTGTGAGGAAGTGTACCTGGGAGTGCCGGAGGTACCTGGGAGTGTCGGAGGTGTACCTGGGAATGTCAGAGGTGTTTAGGGAGTGTCAGAGGTGTATCTGGGAGTGTTGGCGGTGTACCTGGGAGTGTCTGAGGTGTACCTGGGAGTGTCAGACGTGTGCCTAGGAGTGTCGCGGCACTTGGGAGTGTCAGAGGTGCACCTTGAGTGTCTGAGGTGTACCTGGGAGTGTCTGAGGTGTACCTTGCCCCTGAGGTGTACCTGGCATTGTCTGGAGGTGTAACTGAGAGTGTCAAGTGGTGTACCTGGGAGGTCAGGGTGCACCTGGGAGCAGCAGAGGTGTATCAGGGAGTGTCGGACGGGTACCTGGGAGGTCAGAGGTGTACCTGGGAGTGTCAGAGATGTACCTGGAGTGTCAGAGGTGTATCTGGGAGTGTCGGACGTGTACCTGGGAGTGTCAGAGGTGCCCACGGAATGTCAGAGGTGTACCTGGGAGTGTCAGAGGTGTACCTAGGTGCCAGAGGTACCTGGGAGTGTCCGGAGGTGTACCTGGGAGTGAAGAAGTTGTACCGTGAGTGTCGGAGGCGGACCTGGGAGGTCAGAGGTGTACCTGAAACAGAGGTGTACCTGGGAGGTCAGAGGCGTACCTGGGAATGTCAGAGGCATACCAGAGGTCAGTGAGTACCCAGAGGCCGGGAGGTACCTGAGAATGTCAGAGGTGTACCTGGGAGTGTCCGGAGGTGTACCTGGGAGTGTCGGACGCACCTGGGAGTGTCAGGAGGTACCAGGGAATATCAGTGGAGCACTGGGAGGTCAGAGGTGTACCTGGGAGTGTCAGAGGTGCACTTGGAGTCTGAGGTGTACCTGGGAGTGAGGCAAACTGGGAGTGTCAGAGGTGACTGGGAGGTCAGAGGCACTTGGGAGTGTCAGTGGTGCACCTTGCAGTGTCTGAGGTGTACCTGTAGTGTCTGAGGTGTACCTGGCAGGCCAGAGGTGTACCAGGCAGTGCCTGAGGTGTAACTGGCAGTGCTGGGTACCTGGGAGTGTCACTGGTGCACCTGGGAGGTTAGAGGTGTACGAGGGAGTGTCAGTGAGTACCTAGGAGTGCAGAGGTGTACCCAGGAGTGTGAGAAGTGTACCTGGGAATGCCTGGGGTGTACCTGGGAGGTCAGAGGTGTACCTGGGAGTGTCAGGGGTTAAACCAGGAATGTCAGGAGTACCTGGGAGGTCTGAGGTGTGCCCAAGTGTCAGAGGTACCTGGGAGTGTCAGGAGAATCTGGGAGTGTCAGAGGTGTACCTGGAGGTCAGAGGTGTCCCTGGAGAGTCAGAGGTGTACCTGGGAGGCAGGAGGTACCTGGGAGTGTCAGAGGTGTACCTGGGAGTGTCAAAGGTGCACCTGGGAGTGTCAGAGGTACCTGGGAGCATCAGAGGTGTACCTGGGAGGTCAGGAGGTGTACTTGAGAGTGGGAGGTGTACCAAGTGTGAGAAGTGTACCTGGGAGTGTTCGGGGTACCTGGGAGTGTCAGAGGTGTACCGGAGAGTGTCGGAGTACCTGGGAGTGTCAGACGTGTGCCTAGGAGTGCAGGTGCACTTGGAGTCAGGAGGTGCACCTTGCAGTGTGTGAGGTACCTGGAGTGTCTGAGGTGTACCTGGCTGTGTCTGAGGTGTATCTGCAGTGTCTGAGGAACTGGCACTGTCAGTGTGGTACCTGGGAAGTCAGGGCACCTGGGAGTGTTAGAGGTGTATCAGGAGTGACAGAGGACTCAGGAGTGTCAGAGGTAACCTGGGAGGCTGGGAGGTGTACCTGGGAGGTGAGAGGTGTACCTGGGAGTGTCAGAGGTGTACCTGGGAATTTCAGAGGTACCTGGGAGGTCAGAGATGCCTGAGAGTCACAGGAGTACCTGGGATTTCAGAGGTACCTGGCAGTGTCAGAGGTGTACCCAGGGAGTGTCAGAGATGTACCTGGAGGTCAGAGATGTACCTGGGAGTGTCAGAGGTGTACCTGGAGTGTCGGAGGTGTGCCCGGGATTGAGAAGTGTACCTGGGAGTGTCTGGGGTGTACCTGGGAGTGTCTGGGGTGTACCTGGGAGTGTCTGGGGTACCTGGAATTTTAGAGGTGTACCTGGGAGTGTCAGAGATGTACGGGAGTGTCACAGGATTACCTGGGAGTCTGAAAGTGTACCTGGGAATATCGGAGGTGTACCTGGGAATATCGGAGGTGTACCAGGGAATGGCAGGAGCACCAGGGAGTGTCAATGAATACCTGGGAGGCTGCAGAGGTGTACCTGGGAGTGTCAGAGGTGTACCTGGGAGTGTCAGAGGTGTATCTGGGAGCGGACGTGTACCGGAGTGCAGAGGTGTACCAGGGAATGTCAGTGGAGTACTCGGAGTGTCAGAGGTGTACCTGGGAGGCTGCAGGTGTACCTGGGAGTGTAAGAAGTGTACCTGGGAGTGTCGGAGGTGTACCTGGAATGTAGAGGTGTACTGGGAGGCAGAGGTGTATCTGGGAGTGTCAGTGGTGTACCCGGGAGGTTTGAGGTGTACCTGGGAGTGTCAGAGGTGCCTGGGAGGCTCGGAGGTGTACCTGGGAATTTCAGAGGTGTACCTGGGAGTGTCAGAGATGTACCTGACAGTGTCACAGGAGGACCTGGGATTAACAGAGGTGTACCTGGCAGTGTCAGAGGTACCTGGGAGTGTCAGAGATGCCTGGGAGTGTCAGAGATGTACCTGGGAGGTCAGAGGTGTAGCTGGGAGTGTCGGAGGTGTACCTGGGAGGAGAAGTGTCCCTGATAGTGTCTGGGGTGTACCTGGGAGGAGGTGTACCTGAGTGTCAGAGATGTACCTGGGAGTGTCACAGGAGTACCTGGGAGTCTGAAAGGTACCTGGGAGTATCGGGAGTACCTGGGAATATCGGAGGTGTACCTGGGAATATCGGAGGTGTACCAGAATGGCAGTGAGCACCAGGAGTGCCGGAGGTGTACTTGGGAGTGTAAGAAGGTACCTGGTAGTGTCGGAGGTGTACCTGGGAGTGTCTGGGGTACCTGGGAGTATCTGGGGTGTACCTGGGAGTGTCTGAGGTGTACCTGGGAGTGTCAGAGGTGTACCTGGGAGGTCAGCAGTGTACCTGGGAGTGTCTGAGGTGTACCTGGGAGGTAGAAGTGTATCAGGGAGTGACAGAGGAGTACCTAGGAGCATCAGAGGCACCCAGAGTGTGAGAAGGTGTACCTGGGAGTGTCTGGGGTGTACCTGGGAGTGTCAGAGGTGTACTTGGGAGTGTCAGAGGTGTACCTGGGAGTATCAGCGGTATACCTGGGAGTGTCTGAGGTGTACCTGGGAGTGTCAGGAGGTACCTGGCAAGCTTGGAGGTGTACCTGGCAGTGTCTGAGGTACCTGGCAGTGTCAGCGGTGTACCTTGAGTGTTAGCGGTGTACCTGGGAGTGTTAGAGGTGTATCAGGGAGTGACAGAGGAGCAACCTAGGAGCATCAGAGGTGTACCTAGGAGTGTGAGAAGTGTACCTGGGAGTGTCTGGGGTGTACCTGGGAGTGTCAGGCGTGTACCTGGGAGTGTTGGGGTGTACCAGGAGAGTCAGTGGAGCACCTGGAGTGTCAAAGGTACCTGGGAGTGTCAGAGGTGTACCTTGGAGTGTCAGAGGTATATGGGAGCAGCCGGGTACCTGGGAGTGTCAGATGTGTACCAAGGAATGTCAGTGGAGTACCTGGGAGTGTCAGAAGGTACTTGGGAGGTCAGAGGTGTACCTGGGAGTGTCAGAGGTGTACCTGGGAGTGTCAGAGGTGTACCTGGGAGGCAGAGGTGTACCTGGAGTCTCAGAGGTGTACCTGGGAGAGCCGGAGGTGTACCTGGCAGTGTCGGAGGTGTACCTGGGAGTGGAGAAGTGTACCTGGGAATGTCGGAGGTGTTCCTGGGAGTGTCGCAGGTGTACCTGGCAGTGTCAGCGGTGTACCTGGGAGGTGGGAGGTGTACCACGGAATGTCAGGAGTACCTGGGAGTGTCAAAGGTGTACCTGGGAGTGTCCGAGTGCACCTGGGAGGTCAGAGGTGCACCTGGAAGTGTCAGAGGTACTTGGGAGCATGGAGGTGTACCTGGGAGTACTTGGGAGTGTAAGAAGTGTACCTGGGAGGTCGGAGGTACCTGGGAGAAGTCGGAGGTGTACCTGAGAGTGGTCAGAGGTGTGCTTGGGAGTGTGGGAGAGGTATTTGGGAGTGTCAGAGATGTACCTGGGAGTGTCAGAGGGGCACCTGGGAGTGTCAGAGGTGATACCTGGGAGTGTCAGAGGTGTACCTGGGAGTGCTCAAGCTGTACCTGGGAGAGTCGGAGGTGTACCTGGGAGGTGGAGAAGTGTACCTGGGAGTGTCGGAGGTACCTGGGAATGTCAGAGGCATTGGGAGTGTCAGAGGTATCTGGGAGTGTCATGGTGTACCTGGGAGTGTCTGAGGTGTACCTGGGAGTGTCAGACGTGTGCCAGGAGTGTCAAAGGTGCACTTGGAGTGTCAGAGGTGCACCTTGGAGTGTCTGAGGTGTACCTGGGAGTGTCTGAGGTACCTGGCTGTGTCTGAGGTGTACCTGGCATTGTCTGAGGTGTAACTGACAGTGTCATGGTACCTGGGAGTGTCACGGTGCACCTGGGAGTGTTAGGAGGTGTATCAGGAGTGACAGAGGAGCCTAAGGAGTGTCAGAGGTGTACTAGGCGAGTCAGAGGTGTACCTGGGAGTCAGAGGTGTACCTGGGGGTGTCAGAGGTGTACCTGGAATTTCAGAGGTGTACCTGTGAGTGTCAGAGATGTACCTGAGAGTGTCACAGGATTACCTGGGAGGGTCAGAGTTGTACTTGGGAGTGTGAGAGGTGTCCAGGGAGTATCGGAGGTTTACCTGGGAGTGTCGGAGTTGTACCTGGGAGGTCGGAGGTGTAACCAGGAGTGTGAGAAGTGTAAATGGGAGTGTCAGAGGTGTACCTGGGAATTTCAGAGGTGTACCTGGGAGTGTCAGAGATGTACCTGAGAGTGTCACAGAGTACCTGGGATTGTCAGAGGTGGCTGGCAGTGCCAGAGGTATATCTGGGAGTGTCGGACGTACCTGGGAGTGTCAGTGGTGTACCAGGAATGTCAGTAGAGCACCTGGGAGTGTCAGAGGTGTACCTGGGAGTGTCAGAGGTGTACCTGGGAGTGTCAGAGGTGTACCTGAGAGTGTCAGAGGTGTACCTTGGAGGCTGAGGTGTGCCTGGGAGTGTCAGAGGTTTACCTGGGAGTGTTAGGAGGTGTACCTGGGAGGTCAGTGTACTGGAGTGTCAAGGTGTACCTGGGAGGCAGGCACGGGAGTATCAGAGGTGTACCTGGGAGTGTCAGAGGTATACCAGTGAGTGTCGGAGGTACCTGGGAGTGTGAGAAGTGTACCTGGGAATGTCTGGGGTGTACCTGGGAGGTCAGAGGTGTACCTGAGAGTGTCGGAGGTGCACCTGGGAGTGTCAGAGGTGTACCTGGGAGTGTCGGAGGTGTACCTGGGAGTAAGAAGTGTACCCCGGAGGTCGGAGGTACCTGGGAATGTCAGATGTGTACTTGGGAGGCTGAGGTGTATCTGGGAGTGTCTGAGGTGTACCTGGGAGTGTCAGACGTGCCTAGGAGTGTCAGAGGTGCACTTGGGAGTGTCAGAGGTGCACCTTGCAGTGTGGGAGAGGTACCTGGCTGTGTCTGAGGTGTACCTGGCAGTGTCTGGAGGTGTAACTGAGAAAGTCAGCGGTGTACCTGGGAGTGTCAGCGGTGCACCTGGGAGCAGCAGAGGTATCAGGGAGTGACAGAGGAGTACCTAGGAGGTCAGAGGTGTACCTAGGAGTGTGAGAAGTGCCGGGAATGCCTGGGGTGTACCTGGGAGGTCAGGAGGTGCACTTGGAGGTCAGGGTGTGAAGTGTCGTGAGTACCCTGGAGTGTCAGAGGTACCTGAGTGTCAGAGGTACCTGGAGCACAGAGGTGTACCTGGGAGTGTCAAAGGTGTACCTGGGAGTGTCAGAGGTGTACCTGGGAGTATCAGAGGTGTACCTGGGAGTGTCAGAGGTGTACTCTGAGTGTCGGAGGTGTACCGGGGAGGCAGAGAAGGTACCTGGGAGTGTCTGGTGTACCTGGGAGAGCCAGAGGTGTACCTAGGAGTGTCGGAGGTGTACCTGGGAGTGTCAGAGGTGTACCTGGGAGTGTCGGAGGTACCTGGGAGTGTAAGAAGTGCACTGGAGGTCGGAGGTACCTGGGAATGTCAGATGTACTTGGGAGTGTCAGAGGTGTATCTGGGAGTGTCTGAGGTGTACCTGGGAGTGTCAGACGTGTGCCTAGGGAGTGTCAGAGGTGCACTTGGAGTGTGAGAGGCACCTTGCAGTGTCCGAGGTGTACCCGGGAGTGTCTGGAGGTGTACCTGGCAGTGTCTGAGGTGTACCTGGCAGTGTCCTGGAGGTGTAACTGGCAGTGTCTGAGCGGTGTACCTGGGAGTGTCTGGAGGTACCTGGGAGTGGAGGTACCTGGCAGTTCGGAGGTGTACCTGGGCATGTCAGAGGTGTACCTGAGAGTGTCAGAGGTGTACCTGGGAGTGTCAGAGGTGCACCTGGGAGTGTCAGAGGTGTATCAGGAGTGACAGAGGAGCACCAAGGAGTGTCAAGGTGTACCTGGGAGTCAGAGGTGTACCTGGGAGGTCAGGAGGTGTACCTGGGAGTGTCAGAGGTGACCTGGGAATTTCAGAGGTGTACTGGGAGTGTCAGAGATGTACCTGAGAGTGTCAGCAGGAGTACCTGGGAGTGTCAGGAGGTGTACTTGGGAGTGTGAGGTACCCAGGAGTATCGGAGGTTTACCTGGGAGTGTCGGAGCTGTACCTGGGAGAGCGGGAGGTGTAACTAGAGTGTGAGAAGTGTAAATGAGTGTTGCAGAGGTGTACCTGGAATTTCAGAGGTGTACCTGGGAGGTCAGAGATGTACCTGAGAGTGTCACAGGAGTACGGGATTGTCAGAGGTGTACCTGGCAGTGCCAGAGGTGTACCTGGGAGTGTCAGAGATGTACCTGGAGAAGTCAGAGAGATGTACCTGGGAGTGTCACAGGAGTACCTGGGAGTTTTAGAGGTGTACCTGGGAGTGTTGGGAGATGTACCTGGGAGTGTCACAGGAGTACCTGGGAGTCCCAAAGGTGTACCTGGGAGCACGGAGGTGTACCTGGGAATATCGGAGGTATACCTGGGAATATCGGAGTTGTACCTGGGAGTGTCAGGAGGTACCTGGGAGGCCGGAGGGGTGCCTGGGAGTGTCACAGGAGTACCTGGGATTGCTGGGGAGGTACCTGGCAGTGTCAGAGGTGTACCTGGGAGTGTCAGTGAGTACCTGTGAGCCAAGGTACCTGAGAATGTCAGAGGTGTACCTGGGAGTGTCAGGAGGTGTACCTGGGAGTATCGGACGTGCACCTGGGAGGCTGCAGAGGTACCAGGAATGTCAGGAGCACTTGGGAGTGTCAGAGGTGTACCTGGGAGTGTCAGAGGTGTGGCCTTATGTCAGAGGTGTACCTGGGAGTGTCAGAGGTGTACCTGGGAGTGTCAGAGGTGTGACTGGGAGTGTCAGAGGTGCGCTGGGAGTGTCAGAGGTGCACCTGAGAGTGTCTGAGGTGTACCTGGGAGTGTCTGAGGTGTACCTGGCAGTGTCAGAGGTGCACTTGGGAGTGTCAGAGGTGCACCTTGGAGTGTCTGAGGTACCTGGGAGTGTCTGAGGTGTACCTGGCAGTGTCAGCGGTGTACCTGGCAGTGTCTGGAGGTAACTGGCAGTGTCATGGTGCCTGGGAGTGTCAAGGTGCACCTGGGAGTGTTAGAGGTGCATCAGGGAGTGTCAGTGAGTACCTAGGAGTGTCAGAGGTGTACCTAGAGTGTGAGAAGTGGTACCTGGGAATGCCTGGGGTGTACCTGGGAGGTCAGAGGTGTACCTGGGAGTGTCAGGGGTACCAGGGAGTGTCAGTGGAGTACCTGGGAGGTCAGAGGTGTACCTGGGAGGTGTGAAGTGTACCTGGGAGAGTCAGAGGTGTACCTGGGAGGTCGGACGTACCTGGGAGGCTGGGGTGGTGTACCAGGGAATGTCAGCAGAGCACCTGGGAGTGTCAGAGAGGTGTACCTGGGAGTGTCAGAGGTGTGACTGGGAGCCAGAGGTGTACCGGGAGTGTCAGAGGTGTACCTGGGAGGTCGGAGGGTGCCTGGGAGTGTCACAGGAGTACCTGGGATTGTCAGAGGTACCTGGCAGTGTCAGAAATCCTGGGAGTGTCAGAGATGTACCTGGGAGTGTCAGTGAGTACCTGTGGAGTGTCAAAGGTGTACCTGAGAATGTCAGAGGTGTACCTGGGAGGTCAGAGGTGTACCTGGAGACGGACGCACCTGGGAGTGTCAGAGGTGTACCAGGGAATGTCATGAGTACTTGGGAGTGTCAGAGGTGTACCTGGGAGCATCAGAGGTGTACCTTGGAGTGTCAGAGGTGTACCTGAAGTGTCAGGAGGTGTACCTGGAGAAGTCAGGGAGAGGCACTTGGGAGTGTCAGAGGTGCACCTTGGAGGTGTACCTGGGAGGCTGAGGTGTACCTGGCAGTGTCAGTGGTGTACCTGGCAGTGTCTGAGGTGTAACTGGCAGTGTCAGAGGTGTGCCTGGGAGTGTTGGAGGTGCACTGGGAGCAAGAGGTGTATCAGGAGCTCAGTGGAGCACATAGGAGTGTCAGAGGTGTACGTGAGAGAGTGTGAGAAGGTACCTGGGAATGCCTGGTGTACCTGGGAGTGTCAGAGGTGTACCTGGGAGGTCAGTGGTGTACCAGGAGTCAAGGAGTACCTGGGAGTGTCAGAGGTGTACCT
Source organism: Homarus americanus (assembly GCF_018991925.1). Taxonomy (NCBI): domain Eukaryota; kingdom Metazoa; phylum Arthropoda; class Malacostraca; order Decapoda; family Nephropidae; genus Homarus; species Homarus americanus. Next base: position 42,328 of record NW_024711924.1, on the reverse strand, counting down.
GGGAGTGTCAGAAGGTACCTGGGAGTGTCAGAGGTGTATCTGGGAGTGTCGGACGTGTACCTGGGAGTGTCAGTGGTTACCAGAGAATGTCAGTAGAGTACCTGGGAGTGTCAGAGGTGTACCTGGGAGTCAGAGGTGTACCTGGAGTGTCAGAGGTGTACCTGGGAGTGTCAGAGAGGTGTACCTTGGAGGCCGGAGGTGTGCCTGGGAGGTCAGAGGTGTACCTGGGAGTGTTAGAGGTATCCTGGGAGTGTCGGAGGTGTACCTGGGAGTGTGAGAAGGTACCTGGGAGTGTCAGGAGGTGCACTTGAGTGTCAGAGGTGCACCTTGCAGTGTTCGAGGTGTACCCTGGGAGTGTCTGGAGGTACCTGGCTGTGTCTTGAGGTGCACCTGGCAGTGTCTGGAGGTGTAACTGGCAGTGTCAAGGTGTACCTGGGAGTGTCTGAGGTGTACCTGGGAGTGTCTGAGGTGCACCTGGCTGTGTCTGAGGTGTACCTGGCATTGTCTGGAGGTGAACTGACAGTGTCATGGTACCTGGGAGAGCCAGCGGTGCACCTGGGAGTGCTAGAGGTATCAGGGAGTGACAGAGGAGTACCAAGGAGTGTCAAAGGTGTACCTGGGCGAGTCAGAGGTGTACCTGGGAGGTCAGAGGTGACCTGGGGTGTCAGAGGTACCTGGGAATTTCAGAGGTGTACCTAGAGTGCTAGAGATGTACCAAGAGTGTCACAGAGTACCTGGGAGGTTGGGAGGTGTACTTGGGAGTGAGAGGTGTACCTAGGAGCACGGGAGGTTACCTGGGAGTGTCGGAGTTGTACCTGGGAGGTCGGAGGTGACTAGGGAGTGTGAGAAGTGTAAATGGGAGGTCAGAGGTGTACCTGGGAATTTCAGAGGTGTAGCTGGGAGTGTCAGAGATGTACCTGAGAGTGTCACAGAGTACCTGGGATTGTCAGAGGTGTACCTGGCAGTGCCAGAGGTGTACCTGGGAGTGTCAGAGATGTACCTGGAGAAGTCAGAGATGTACCTGGGAGTGTCACAGGAGTACCTGGGAGTTTTAGAGGTACCTGGGAGTGTCAGAGATGTACCTGGAGTGTCCCAGGAGTACCTGGGGAGTCTCAAAGGTGTACCTGGGAGTATCGGAGGTACCTGGGAATATCGGAGGTATACCTGAATGGAGTTGTACCTGGGAGGCCAGAGGTGTACCTGGGAGTGTCTGGAGGGGTGCCTGGGAGTGTCACAGGAGTACCTGGGATTGTCAGAGGTGCACCTGGCAGTGTCAGAGGTGTACCTGGGAGTGTCAGTGGAGTACTCAGAGTGTCAAAGGTACCTGAGAATGTCAGAGGTGTACCTGGGAGTGTCAGAGGGTACCTGGGAGCACGGACGCACCTGGGAGTGTCAGAGGTACCAGGAATGTCAGTGGAGTACTTGGGAGTGTCAGAGGTGTACCTGGGAGTGTCAGAGGTGTACCTTGGAGGTCAGAGGTGTACCTGGAAGTGTCAGAGGTGTACCTGGGAGGTCAGAGGTGTGACTGGAGGTCAGAGGTGCACTTGGGAGTCCGAGAGGCACCTTGGAGTGTCTGAGGTGTACCTGGGAGTGTTCGAGGTGTACCTGGCAGTGTCAGAGGTGCACTTGGGAGTGTCAGAGGTGCACCTGGGAGTGTCTGAGGCACTGGGAGTGTCTGGAGGTGTACCTGGGAGTGTCAGAGGTGTACCTGGCAGTGTCTGAGGTGTAACTGGTGTCAGAGGTGTGCCTGGGAGGCTGAAGGTGCACCTGGGAGTGTCAGAGGTATGAGGGAGTGTCAGTGAGCACATAGAGTGTCAGAGGTGCACCCAGAGTGTGAGAAGCACTGGGAATGCCTGGGTGTACCTGGGAGTGTCAGAGGTGCACCGGGAGTGTCAGGGGTGTACCAGAGAGGTCAGTGGAGTACCTGGGAGTGTCAGAGGTGTACCTGGGAGTGTCGAAGTGGTACCTGGGAGTTTCAGAGGTACCTGGGAGTGTCGGAGGTGTACCTGGAGAAGTCAGTGGTGTACCAGGAATGTCAGCAGAGCACCTGGGAGGTCAGAGGTGTACCTGGGAGTGTCAGAGGTGTACCTGGGAGGCCAGAGGTGTACCTGGGAGTGTCAGAGGTGTACCTGGGAATTTCAGAGGTGTACCTGGGAGTGCCAGAGATGCCTGAGAGTGTCACAGGAGCACCTGGGAGTGTCAGAGGTGTACTTGGGAGTGTGGGAGAGGTACCAGGAGTATCGGAGGTTTACCTGGGAGTGTCGGAGTTGTACCTGGGAGAAGTCGGAGGTGTAACCAGGAGTGTGAGAAGTGTAATGGGAGTGTCAGAGGTGTACCTGGGAATTTCAGAGGTGTACCTGGGAGTGTCAGAGATGTACCTGAGAGTGTCACAGGAGTACCGGATTGTCAGAGGTGTGCCTGGCAGTGCCAGAGGTGTACCTGGGAGTGTCAGAGATGTACCTGGGAGGTCAGAGATGTACCTGGGAGTGTCACAGGAGTACCTGGGAGTTTTAGGAGGTACCTGGGAGGTCAGAGATGTACCTGGGAGGTCACAGGAGTACCTGGGAGTCTCAAAGGTGTACCTGGGAGCATCGGAGGTGTACTGGGAATATCGGAGGTATACTGGGAATATCGGAGTTGTACCTGGGAGGTCAGAGGTGTACCTGGGAGTGTCGGAGGGGTGCCTGGGAGGTCACAGGAACCTGGGATTGTCAGGGGTACCTGGCAGTGTCAGAGGTGTACCTGGGAGTGTCAGAGATGTACCTGGGAGTGTCAGGTGAGTACCAGGAGTGTCAAAGGTGTACCTGGAGAATGTCAGAGGTGTACCTGGGAGTGTCAGAGGTGTACCTGGGAGTATCGGACGCACCTGGGAGTGTCACAGAGGTCTCAGGAATGTCAGTGAGCACTTGGGAGTGTCAGAGGTGTACCTGGGAGTATCAGAGGTGTACCTTGGAGTGTCAGAGGTGTACCTGGAAGTGTCAGAGGTACCTGGAGTGTCAGAGGCACTCTGGGAGTGTCAGAGGTGCACCTGGAGGGTCGAGGTGTACCTGGGAGGTCTGAAGGTACCTGGCAGTGTCATGGTGTACCTGGCAGTGTCTGGAGGTGTAACTGGCAGTGTCAGCGGTGTGCCTGGGAGTGTTGGGCTGCACCTGGGAGGTTAGGAGGTGTATCAGGGAGTGTCAGGAGGCTAGGGAGGTCAGAGGTACGTGGGAGTGTGAGAAGTGTACCTGAATGCCTGGGTGTACCTGGGAGGTCAGAGGTGTACCTGGGAGGTTGTGGTGTACCAGGAGGTCAGGAGTACCTGGAGCACAGGAGGTACCTGGGAGTGTCAGAAGTGTACCTGGGAGGTCAGAGGTGTATCTGGGAGTGTCGGACGTACCTGGGAGGTCAGGTGGTACCAGAGAATGTCAGAGTACTGGGAGTGTCAGAGGTGTACCTGGGAGGTCAGAGGTGTACCTGGGATGTCAGAGGCCTGGGAGTGTCAGAGGTGTACCTTGGAGTGTCAGAGTGTGCCTGGGAGTGTCAGAGGTGTACCTGGGAGTGTTAGAGGTACCTGGGAGGTCAGAGGTGTACCTGGGAGGTCGGAGTGTACCTGGGAGTGTCAGAGGTGTACCTGGGAGTATCAGAGGTGTACCTGGGAGTGTCAGAGGTACTTGCGAGTGTCGGAGGTGCCCTGGAGTGAGAAGTGTACCTGGGAGGTTCGGGTGTACCTGGGAGGTCAGAGGTGTACCTGAGAGTGTCGGAGGTGTACCTGGGAGCGTCAGAGGTACCGGAGTGTCGGAGGTGTACCTGGGAGTAAGAAGTGTACCTCGGAGGTCGGAGGTGTACCTGGGAATGTCAGATGTGTACTTGGGAGTGTCAGAGGTGTATCTGGGAGTGTTCAGGTGTACCTGGGAGTGTCAGACGTGTGCTCAGGAGTGTCAGAGGTGCACCTGGGAGTGTCAGGCACCTGCAGTGTCTGAGGTGTACCTGCGAGTGTCTGGTGTACCTGGCTGTGTCTGAGGTGTACCTGGCAGCTGGAGGTGTAACTGGCAGTGTCAGCGGTGTACCTGGGAGTGTCAGGCGGTGCACCTGGGAGTGTTAGAGGTGTATCAGGAGTGACAGAGAGTACCTAGGAGTTCAGAGGTGTACCTGGGAGTGCAGAGGTGTACCTGGGAGGTCAGAGGTACCTGGGAGTGTCAGAGGTACCTGGGAATTTCAGAGGTGTACCTGGGAGTGTAGAGATGTACCTGAGAGTGTCACAGGTACCTGGGATTGTCAGAGGTGTACCTGGCAGTGTCAGAGGTGTACCTGGGAGCAAGCAGAGATGTACCTGGGAGGTCAGAGATGTAACTGGGAGTGCAGAGGTGACCTGGGAGTGTAGGAGGTGTACCTGGGAGTGAGAAGGTACCTGGGAGTGTCTGGGTGTACCTGGGAGTTTTAGAGGTACCTGGGAGGTCAGAGATGTACCTGGGAGTGTCACAGGAATACCTGGGAGTCTAAAAGGTGTACCTGGGAGTAATGGGAGGTACCTGGGAATATCTGAGGTACCTGGGAATATCGGAGGTGTACCAGGAATGGCAGGAGCACCAGGAGTGTCAATGGAGTACCTGGGAGTGTCAGAGGTGTACCTGGGAGTGTCAGAGGTGTACCTGGGAGTGTCAGAGGTGTATCTGGGAGTGTCGGACGTTTACCTGGGAGGTCAAGTGTACCAGGGAATGTCAGAGGTGTACCAGGGAGGTCAGAGGTACCTGGGAGTGTCGGAGGTGTACCTGGGAGTGTCTGGGGTGTAACTGGGAGTATCTGGGGTGTACCTGGGAGTGTCTGAGGTGACCTGGGAGTGTCAGAGGTGTACCTGGGAGTGTCAGCGGTGTACCTGGGAGTGTTAAAGGTGTATCAGGGAGTGACAGAGGAGCACCTAGGAGCATCAGAGGTGTACCCAGAGTGTGAGAGAAGTGTACCTGGGAGTGTCTGGGTGTACCTGGGAGGTAGAGGTGCACTTGGAGGTCAGAGGTACCTGGGAGGTAGGGGTGTACCTGGGAGTGTCTGGAGGTGTACCTGGTATCAGAGGTGTGCCTGGGAGTGTTGCACTTGAAGTGTCAGAGGTGCACCTTGGGAGGCCCTGAGGTGTACCTGGGAGTGTCTGAGGCGTACCTGGCAGTGTCTGAGGTGTACCTGGCAGTGCCAGGTGGCACTGGGAGTGTCACGGTGTACCTGGAGGCTTAGAGGTGTATCAGGAGGGACAGAGGAGCACCTAGGAGTATCAGAGGTGTTCCAGAGGTGAGAAGTGTAGCTGGGAGGTCTGGGTGTACCTGGGAGTGTCAGTGAGCAACCTGGGAGGTCAGAGGTGTACCTGGGAGTGCTGAGGTGTACCTGGGAGTGTCAGAGGTGTGACTGGGAGTGCGGACGTGCACTGGGAGGTCAGAGGTACCTGGGAATGTCAGGAGTACCTGGGAGTGTCAGAAGTGCACTTTGGAGTGTCAGAGGTGTACCTGGAGGTCAGAGGTGATGCAGAGTGTCAGGTACCTGGGAGGTCAGCGGTGTACCTGGGAGTGTGAGATGCGTACCACGGAATGTCAGTGAGTACCTGGGAGTGTCAAAGGTGCACCTGGAGTGTGGGAGAGGTGCCTGGGAGTATCAGAGGTGTACCTGGAAGTGTCAGAGGTGTACTTGGGAGAGTCAGAGGTACCTGGGAGGAGAAGTGTACCTGGGAGTGTCTGTACCTGGGAGTGTCTGGGGTGTACCTGGGAGTTTTAGAGGTGTACCTGAGTGTCAGAGATGTACCTGTGAGTGTCACAGGAGTACCTGGGAGTTCAAAAGGTGTACCTGGGAGCACGGAGGGTACCTGGGAATATCTGAGGTGTACCGGGAATATCGGAGGTACCAGGGAGGCAGGAGCACCAGGAGTGTCAATGGAGCCTGAGGCAGAGGTGTACCTGGGAGCAGTAGGGTACCTGGGAGTGTCAGAGATGTACCTGAGAGTGTCACAGGAGCACCTGGGATTGCCTGAGAGGCGTACCTGGCAGTGTCAGAGGTGTACCTGGGAGTGTCAGAGAAGTACCTGGGAGTGTCAGAGGTGTACCTGGGTGTGTAAGAAGTGCACCGGAGGTCGGAGGTGTACCTGGGAATGTCAGAGGTACTTGGGAGGTCAGAGGTGTACCGGAGTGTCTGAGGTGTACCTGGGAGGTCAGACGTGTGCCTAGAGTGTCAGAGGTGCACTTGGGAGTGTCAGAGGTGAACTTTGCAGTGTCTGAGGTACCTGAGTGTCTGAGGTGTACCGTGGCTGTGCTGTGCCTGGCAGTGTCTGGGAGGTGTAACTGCAGTGTCAGCGGTGTACCTGGGAGTGTGAAGGGTGCACCTGGAGTGTTAGAGGTATCAGGAGTGACAGAGGAGTACCTAGAGTGTCAGAGGTGTACCTGGGAGTGTCAGAGGTGTACCTGAGAGTGCACAGGAGTACCTGGGATTGTCAGAGGTGTACCTGGCAGTGTCAGAGGTGTACCTGGGAGTGTCAGACATGTACTGGGAGTGTCAGAGATGTAACTGGGAGTGTCAGAGGTGTACCTGGGAGGTAGGAGGTGTACCTGGGAGTGTCTGGGGTGTACCTGGGAGTTTTAGAGGTACCTGGGAGTGTCAGAGATGTACCTGGGAGTGTCAAGGAGAATGCCTGGGAGTTCAAAAAGGTGTACCTGGGAGTATCGAGGTGTGACCTGGGAATATCTGAGGTGTACCTGGGAATATCGGAGGTGTACCAGGGAATGGCAGTGGAGCACCAGGGAGTGTCAATGGAGTACCTGGGAGTGTCAGAGGTGTACCTGGGAGTGTCAGAGGTACCTGGGAGTGTCAGAGGTGTATCTGGGAGTGTCGGACGTTACCTGGAGTGTCACAGGGTGTACCAGGAGGTCAGAGGTGTACCTGGGAGGGTCAGAGGTGTACCTGGGAGTGTCGGAGGTGTACCTGGGAGGTCTGGTGTACCTGGGAGTATCTGGGGTGTGCACCTGGGAGGTCTGAGGTGTGCACCTGGGAGGTCAGAGGGGCTCGGAGTGCCTGGGCAGTGGTGTACCTGGGAGTGTTAGTGTATCAGGGAGTGACAGAGATTACCCAGAGCATCAGGAGGTACCTAGGAGTGTGAGAAGTGTACCTGGGAGTGTCTGGTGTACCTGGAGGTCAGAGGTGTACTTGGGAGGTCAGAGGTGCACTTGGGAGTGTCAGAGGTGCACCTGGAGTGTCTGAGGTGTACCTGGGAGTGTCTGAGGTACCTGGCAGTGTCAGGTGTACCTGGCAGTGTCTGAGGTGTAACTGGCAGTGCTGAGCGGTGTGCCTGGGAGGTTGGGCGGTGCACCTGGGAGTGTTAGAGGTGTATCAGGGAGTGTCAGTGGAGTACATAGGAGGTCAGAGGTGCACGTAGGAGTGTGAGAGTGTACCTGGGAATGCTGTACCTGGGAGTGTCAGAGGTGTACCTGGAGTGTCAGGGGCACAGAGGTCAGTGGAGTACCTGGGAGTGTCAGTGTACCTGGGAGTGTCAGAAGGTACCTGGGAGTGTCAGAGGTGTCTGGGAGTGTCGGACGTACCTGGGAGGTCAGTGGTGTACCAGGAATGTCAGCAGAGTACCTGGGAGTGTCAGAGAGGTGTACCTGGGAGTCTGAGGGTACCTGGGAGTGCAGAGGTACCTGGGAGGCCAGAGGTGATACCTGGAGGCTGGGGGAGGTGGGAGTGTCAGAGGTGTACCTGGGAGTGAGGTGTACCTGGGAGGCCAGAGGTGTACCTGGGAGGCCAAGGTGTACCGGGAGTGTCAGAGGTGTGGGAGAGCTCAGAGGTGTACCTGGGAGTGCCAGAGGTGCACTCAGTGAGTGTCGGAGGTGTACCTGGGAGTGGTGAGAAGTGCACCTGGGAGTGTCTGGGGTACCTGGGAGGTCAGAGGTGTACCTGAGAGTGTCGGAGGTGTACCTGGGAGTGTCAGAGGTGTACCTGGGAGTGTCGGAGGTGTACCTGGGAGGTAAGAAGGCACCTGGAGGTCGGAGGTACCTGGGAATGTCAGATGTGTACTTGGGAGGTCAGAGGTATCTGGGAGTGTCTGAGGTGCCTGGGAGTGTCAGACGTGTGCCCAGGAGTGCTCGGAGGTGCACTTGGGAGTGTCAGAGGTGCACTGCAGTGTCTGGAGGTGTACCTGGGAGTGTCTGAGGTGTACCTGGCTGTGTCTGAGGTGTACCTGGCAGTGTCTGAGGTGTAACTGGCAGTGTCAGCGGTGTACCTGGGAGTGTTGAAGCGGTACCTGGGAGTGTTAGAGGTGTATCAGGGAGTGACAGAGGAGCACCCAGGAGGTCAGAGGTGTACCTGAGTGCCTGGGAGGGTGTACCTGGAAGTGTCAGAGGTGTACCTGGGAGGTCAGAGGTGTACCTGGGAATTTCAGAGGTGTACCTGGGAGTGTCAGAGATGTACCTGAGAGTGTCACAGAGTACCTGGGATTGTCAGAGGTGTACCTGGCAGTGTCAGTGGTGTACCTGGGAGTGTCAGAGATGTACCTGGGAGGTCAGAGATGTAACTGGGAGGTCAGAGGTACCTGGGAATGTAGGAGGTGCCTGGGAGTGAGAAGGTACCTGGGAGTGTCTGGGTGTACCTGGGATTTTGAGGTACCTGGGAGGTCAAAGATGTACCTGGGAGTGTCACAGGAATACCTGGGAGTTCAAAAGGTACCTGGGAGTACCGGAGGTGTACCTGGGAATATCTGAGGTGTACCTGGGAATATCGGAGGTGTACCAGGAATGGCAGGGAGCACCAGGGAGGCCAATGGAGTACCTGGGAGGTCAGAGGTGTACCTGGGAGTGTCAGGGAGGTACCTGGGAGGTCAGAGGTGGAATCTGGGAGAGTCGGACGTTTACCTGGGAGGCTGGGTAGGTACCAGGGAATGTCAGAGGTACCAGGGAGGGTCAGAGGTGTACCTGGGAGTGTCGGAGGTGTGCCTGGGAGTGTCTCTGGTGTACCTGGGAGTATCTGGGGTACCTGGGAGGTCTGAGGTGTACCTGGGAGTGTCAGAGGTGTACCTGGGAGAGTCAGGGTGTACCTGGGAGGTTAAAGGTGTATCAGGAGGATAGAGGAGCACCTAGGAGTATCAGAGGTACCTAGGAGTGTGAGAAGTGTACCTGGGAGTGTCTGAACCTGGGAGTGTCAGAGGTGTACTTGGGAGTGTCAGAGGTGTACCTGGGAGGTGCAGCGGTTTACCTGGGAGTGTCTGAGGTACCTGGGAGCATCAGAGGTGTGCCTGGGAGTGTCAGAGGTGCACTTGAAGTGTCAGAGGTGCACCTTGGAGTGTCTGAGGTGTGCCTGGGAGTGCCTGAGGTGTACCTGGCAGTGTCTGAGGCGTACCTGGCAGTCTGGAGGTGTACCTGGCAGTGTCATGGTGTACCTGGGAGTGTCAAGGCGGTGCACTGGGAGAGGTATCAGGAGGACAGAGGAGTACCTAGGAGTATCAGAGGTGTTCCTAGGAGTGTGGAAGGCTGGGAGTGTCTGGGTGTACCTGGGAGGTCAGGGTGTACCTGGGAGTGTCAGTGTACCAGGGAGGTCAGGAGTACCTGGAGTGTCAGAGGTGTACCTGGGAGTGCAGAGGTGTACCTGGGAGTGTAAGAGGTGTATCTTGGAGTGTCGGACGTGTACCTGAGAGTGTCAGAGGTGTACCATGAATGTCAGGAGCACCTGGGAGTGTCAGAAGTGTACTTTGGAGTGTCAGAGGTGGTACCTGGGTGAGGTGTACTCAGGAGTGTCAGAGGTGTACCTGGGAGTGTCAGCGGTGTACCTGGGAGTGTGAGATGCGTACCACGGAAGTGTCAATGGAGTACCTGGGAGTGCAGGGCACCTGGGAGTGCCAGAGGTGTACCTGGAGTATCAGAGGTGACCTGGAAGGTCAGAGGTGTACTTGGGAGTGCTGGAGGTGTACCTGGGAGTGAGAAGTGTACCTGGGAGTGCTCGGGGTACCGAGTGTCTGGGGTGCACTGGGAGTTTTAGAGGTGTACCTGGGAGAAGTCAGAGACACAGGAGTTCACAGAGTACCTGGGAGTTCAAAGGTGCACATGGGAGTATCGGAGGTGTACCTGGGAATATCTGAGGTGTACCTGGGAATATCGGAGGTGTACCAGGAATGGCAGTGGAGCACCAGGGAGTGTCAATGAGTACCTGGAAGTGTCAGAGGTGTACCTGGGAGTGTCAGAGGTGTACCTGGGAGTGTCAGAGGTGTATCTGGGAGTGTCAGAGGTGTACCTGGGAGTGTCAGAGGCTACCTGGGAGTGCTTGGGAGGTGTACCAGGAGTGTCAGAGGTGTACCTGGGAGTGTCGGAGGTGTACCTGGAGTGTCTGGGGTGTACCTGGGAGTATCTGGGGTGTACCTGGGAGGTAAGTGAGGTACCTGGGAGGCCAGAGGTACCGGGAGGTCACATGGTGTACCTGGGAGTGTTAAAGGTGTATCAGGGAGGACAGAGAGCACCCAGGATTATCAGAGGTGTACCCAGGAGTAGGAGAAGTGTACCTGGGAGTGTCTGGGGTGTACCTGGGAGTGTCAGAGGTGTACTTGGGAGGTCAGAGGTTACCTGGGAGTGTCAGAGGTGTACCCTGGGAGTGTCTGAGGTGTACCTGGGAGTATCAGAGGTGTGCCTGTGAGTGCTGAGAGGTGCACTTGAAGTGCTCAGAGGTGCACCTGGGAGTGTCTGAGGTGTACCTGGGAGTGTCTGAGGTACCTGGCAGTGTCCGAGGCGTACCTGGCAGTCCTGAGGTGTGTGTCAGCGGTGTACCTGGGAGTGTTGGGCGGTACCTGGGAGTTTTAGGAGGTGTATCAGGGAGGACAGAGGAGCACCTAGGAGCATCAGAGGTGTTCAGGAGTGTGAGAAGTGTAGCTGGGAGTGTCTGGGGTGTACCTGGGAGTGTCAGGGTGTACCTGGGAGGTCAGGGGTCACCAGGGAGTGTCAGTGGAGTACCTGGGAGTGTCAGAGGTGTACCTGGGAGTGTCAGAGGTACCTGGGAGGTCAGAGGTGATCTGGGAGTGTCGGACGTGTACCTAGGGAGTTGCAGAGGTACCTGGGAGTGTCAGCGGTGTACCTGGGAGGTGAGATGCGTACCACGGAATGTCAGTGAGTACCTGGGAGTGTCAAAGGTGCACCTGGGAGTGTCGAGGTGTACCTGAGTATCAGAGGTGTACCTGGAAGTGTCAGAGGTGTACTTGGGAGTGTCGGAGGTGTACCTGGGAGTGTCAGAGGTGTACCACGAATGTCAGAGGTGTACCTGGGAGTGTCAGAGGTGTACCTAGGGAGTGTCAGAGGTGTACCTGGGAGTGTCTGGAGGTGTACCTGGGAGTGTTGAAGGTACCTGCGAGAGTGGAGGGTGACCTGGGAGTGTCAGAGGTGTGCCTAGGGAGTGTCAAAGGTGCACTTGGGAGTGTCAGAGGTGCAACCTTGGAGTGTCTGAGGTGTACCTGGGAGTGTCTGAGGTGTACCTGGCTGTGTCTGAGGTGTACCTGGCATTGTCTGAGGTGAACTGACAGTGTCAGCGTGGTGTACCTGGGAGTGTCAGCGGTGCACCTGGGAGTGTTAGGAGGTACCTGGGAGTGTCAGAGGTGTATCTGGGAGTGTCGGACGTGTACCTGGGAGTGTCAGAGGTGTACCACGGAATGTCAGGGAGGTACCTGGGAGGTCAGAGGTGTACCTAGGAGTGTCAGAGGTGTACCTGGGAGTGTCCGAGGTGTACCTGGGAGTGTTGAAGATGTACCTGCGAGAGTCGGAGGCGTGACCTGGGAGTGTCAGAGGTGTACCTGGGAATAACAGAGGTGTACCTGGGAGTGTCAGAGGCGTACCTGGGAATGTCAGAGTGCATCCCAGGAGTGCTGGGTGAGTACCGAGAGTGTCCAAAGGTGTACTGGAGAATGTCAGAGGTGTACTGGGAGGTCAGAGGTGTACCTGGGAGTGTGAGATGCGTACCACGGAATGTCAGTGGTGAGTACCTGGGATTGTCAGAGCACCTGGGAGGCAGAGGTACCTGGGAGTATCAGAGGTGCACTGGAAGTGTCAGAGGTACTTGGGAGTGTTGAGGTGTACCTGGGAGTGTGAGAAGTGGCACCTGGGAGTGTCTGGGGTGTACCTGGGAGTGTCAGAGGTGTACTTGGGAGTGTCAGAAGGTGTACCTGAGAGTGTCGGAGGTGTACCTGGGAGGTCGGAGGTGTACCTGGAGTGTCAGAGGTACTCTGGGAGGTGGGAGAGGTGTCTCATGAGTGTCAGAGATATACCTGGGAGGTCAAGGTGTACCTGGGAGTGTCAGAGGTGTACCTGGGAGGTCAGAGGTGTACCTGGGAGGCTGGGCGGTGCCGGGAGTGTCAGAGGTGTACCTGGGAGTGTGGAGAAGTGTACCGAGTGTCGGAGGTGTACTCAGAGGTGTCGGAGGTACCTGGGAGCCAGAGGTGTACTTGGGAGTGTCAGAGGTGTACCTGGGAGTGTCAGAGGTGTACCTGGGAGTGTCTGAGGTACCTGGGAGTGTCAGAGGTGCTCAGGGAGTGTCAAAGGTGCACCTGGGAGGTCAGAGGTGCACCTTGGAGTGTCTGAGGTGTACCTGGAGTGTCTGAGGTGTACCTGGCAGTGTCTGAGGTGTACCTGGCAGTGTCTGAGGTGTAACTGACAGGCAGCAAGGTGCCTGGGAGTGTCAGCGGTGCACCTGGGAGTGTCAGAGGTGCATCAGGAGTGTCGGACGGTGTACCTGGGAGGTCAGAGGTGCCTGGGAGTGTCAGAGATGTCCCTGGAGCACAGAGGTATCTGGGAGGTCGGACGTGTACCTGGGAGTGCTGAGAGGTGTACCACGGAATGTCAGAGGTGTACCTGGGAGTGTCAGAGGTGTACCTAGGAGTGTCAGAGGTACCTGGGAGTGTCTGAGTTGTACCTGGGAGTGTTGAAGTTGTACTGTGAGTGTCGGAGTCGGGACCTGGGAGTGTCAGAGGTGTACCTGGGAATATCAGAGGTGTACCTGGGAGTGTCAGAGGTGTACCTGGGAATGTCAGAGGTATACCAGGAGTGTCAGTGGAGTACTCTGGGAGTGTCAGAGGTGTACCTGAGAATGTCAGAGGTGTACCTGGGAGGTCAGAGGTGTACCTGGGAGTGTCGGACGCACCTGGGAGTGTCAGAGGTGTACCAGGAATGTCAGGGGAGCACTGGGAGTGGTCAGAGGTGTACCTGGGAGTGTCAGAGGTGTACCTTGAGTGTCAGAGGTGTACCTGGAGTGTCAGAGGTGTACCTGGAGTGTCAGAGGTGTGACTGGGAGGTCAGAGGTGCACTTGGGAGTGTCAGAGGTGCACCTTGGAGTGTCTGGAGGTGTACCTGGGAGTGTCTGAGGTGTACCTGGCAGTGTCAGAGGTGTACCTGGCAGTGTCTGAGGTGTAACTGGCAGTGTCAGCGGTACCTGGGAGGAGCCGAGCGGTGCACCTGGGAGTGTTAGAGGTGTATGGAGGAGTGTCGTGAGCACCCAGGAGTGTCAGAGGTACCTTAGAGTGTGTGAGAGGTGTACCTGGGAGTGTCAGAGGTGTACCAGGGAGTGTCTGAGGTGTACCTGGGAGTGTCAGAGGTGTACCAGGGAGTGTCAGAGGAATACCTGGGAGTGTCTGAGGTGTACCTGGGAGTGTCTGAGGTGAACCCGGGAGTGTCAGAGAAGTACCAGGTAGTGTCACAGGAGAACCTGGGAGTGTGAGAGGTGTACCTGAGACTGTGAGAGGTGTACCTAGGAGTGTCTGAGGTGTACCTGGGAGAGTCAGAGGTGTACCTGGGAGTGTGTGAGGTGTTCCTGGGAGTGTCTGAGGTGTACCTAGGAGTGTCAGGGGAGAACCAGGGAGTGAAAGAGATGTACCTGGGAGTGTCGGAGTTGTACCTGGGAGTGTCGGAGGTGTACTGGGAGCGTGAGAAGTGTGCCTGGGAGTATCGGAGGTGTACCTGGGAGTGTCGGAGGTGTACCTGGGAGTGTCTGAGGTGAACCCGGGAGTGTCAGAGAAGTACCAGGTAGTGTCACAGGAGAACCTGGGAGTGTGAGAGGTGTACCTGAGACTGTGAGAGGTGTACCTAGGAGTGTCTGAGGTGTACCTGGGAGTGTCAGAGGTGTACCTGGGAGTGTGTGAGGTGTTCCTGGGAGTGTATGAGGTGTACCTAGGAGTGTCAGGGGAGAACCAGGGAGTGAAAAAGATGTACCTGGGAGTGTCGGAGTTGTACCTGGGAGTGTCGGTGGTGTACCTGGGAGCGTGAGAAGTGTGCCTGGGAGTATCGGAGGTGTACCTGGGAGTGTCGGAGGTGTACCTGGGAGTGTCAAAGGTGTACTTGGGAGTGTCAGAGGTGAACCTGGGAGTGTCAGCGGTGTACCTGGGAGTGTCTGAGTTGTACCTGGGAGTGTCAGAGGTGTGCCTGGGAGTGTCAGAGGTGCACTTGGGAGTGTCAGAGGTGCACCTTGGAGTGTCTGAGGTGTACCTGGGAGTGTCTGATGTGTACCTGGGAGTGTCGGAGGTGTACCTGGGAGTGTGAGAAGTGTACCTGGGAGTGTCTGGGGTGTACCTGGGAGTGTTTGAGGTACCTGGGAGTGTCGAAGGTGTACGTGGGAGTGTCATAGGTGTACCTGGGAATGTCAGTGGTGTACCAGGGAGTGTCAGTTGAGTACCTGGGAGTGTCAGAGGTGTACCTGGGAGTGTCACAGGAGTACCTGGGTGTGTGAGAGGTGTACCTGCGAGTGTGAGAGGTGTACCTAGAAGTGTCTGAGGTGTACCAGGGAGTGTCAGAGGTGTACCTGGGAGTGTCTGAGGTGTACCTGGGAGTGTCTGAGGTGTACCTGGGAGTGTCAGGGGAGAACCAGGGTGTGAAAGAGGTGTACCTGGGAGTGTCAGAGGTGTACCAGGAAGTGTCTGAGGTGTACCTGCGAGTGTCAGAGGTGTACCAGGGAGTATCAGAGGAATACCTAAGAGTGTCAGAGGTGTACCTGGGAGTGTCAGAGGTGTACCTAGGAGTATCGGAGGTTTACCTGGGAGTGTCGGAGTTGTACCTGGGAGTGTCGGAGGCGGACCTGGGAGTGTCAGAAGTGTACCTGGGAGTATCAGAATGTGTACCTGGGAGTGTCAGAGGTGTACCTGCGAATGTCAGAGGTATACCAGGGAGTGTCAGTGAAGTACCTGGGAGTCTCAAAGGTGTACCTGGGACTATCGGAGGTGTACCTGGGAATCTCGGAGGTGTACCTGGGAATATCGGAGGTGTATCTGGGAGTGTCAGAGGTGTATCAGGGAGTGACAGAGGAATACCTAAGAGTGTCAGAGGTGTCCCTGGGAGTGTCAGAGGTGTACCTGGGAGTATCGGAGGTATACCTGGGAGTGTCAGAGGTGTACCTGGGAGTGTCAGAGGTGTACTTGGGAGTATCGGAGGTGTACCTGGGAGTGTCAGAGGTGTACCTGGGAGTGTCAGATATTTACCTGGGAGTGTCAGAGGTGTATCTGGGAGTGTTGAATGTGTACCTGGGAGTAGCAGAGGTGTACCAGGGAATGTCAGTGGAGTACCTGGGAGTGTCAGAGGTGTACCTGGGAGTGTCAGAGGTGTACCTGGGAGTGTCAGAGGTGTACCTGGGAGTGTCAGAGGTGTACCTGGGAGCATCGGAGGTGTACCTGCGAGTGAGGGAAGTGTACCTGGGAGTGTCTGGGGTGTACCTTGGAGTGTCAGAGAAGTACCAGGGAGTGTCACAGGAGTACCTGGGAGTGTGAGAGGTGTACCTACGAGTGTGAGAGGTGTACCTAGAAGTGACTAAGGTGTACCAGGGAGTGTCAGAGGTGTACCTGGGAGTGTCTGAGGTGTGCCTGGGAGTGTCTTAGGTGTTCCTGGGAGTGTCTGAGGAGTACCTGGGAGTGTCTGAGGTGTACCTGGGAGTGTCAGAGAAGTACCAGGGAGTGTCACAGGAGTACCTGAGAGTGTGAGAGGTGTACCTGCGAGTGTGAGAGGTGTACCTAGAAGTGTCTGAGGTGTACCAGGGAGTGTCAGAGGTGTACCTGGGAGTGTCTGAGGTGTACCTGGGAGTGTCTGAGGTGTACCTGGGAGTGTCAGGGGAGAAACAGGGGGTGAAAGAGGTGTACCTGGGAGTGTCTGAGGTGTACCAGGGAGTATCTGAGGTGTACCTGGGAGTGTCAGAGGTGTACCAGGGAGTGTCAGAGGAATACCTAGGAGTGTCGCTGTGTACCTGGGAGTGTCAGAGGTGTACCTAGGAGTATCGGAGGTTTACCTGGGAGTGTCGGAGTTGTACCTGGGAGTGTCGGAGGCGAACCTGAGAGTGTGGGAGGTGTACCTGGGAATATCAATAGTGTACCTGGAAGTGTCAGAGGTGTACCTGGGAATGTCAAAGGTATACCAGGGATTGTCAGTGAAGTACCTGGGAGTCTCAAAGGTGTACCTGGGAGTATCGGAGGTGTACCTGGGAATATCGGAGGTGTACCTGGGAATATCGGAGGTGTACCAGGGAGTGTCAGAGGTGTACCTGGGAGTCCCAAAGGTGTACCTGGGAGTATCAGAGGTGTACCTGGGAGTGTCAGAGGTGTATCTGGGAGTGTCGGACGTTTACCTGGGAGTGTCAGGAGGTGTACCAGGGAATGTCAGTGGAGTACCTGGGAGTGTCAGAGGTGTACTGGGAGTGTCAGAGGTGTACCTGGGGTGTCAGAGGTGTACCAGGAAAGTCAGAGGTGTACCTGGGAGTGTCGGAGGTGTACCTGGGAGTGTCTGGGGTGTACCTGGGAGTATCTGGGGTGTACCTGGGAGTGTCTGAGGTGTACCTGGGAGGCTGGGAGGTGTACCTGGGAGTGTCAGCGGTGTACCTGGGAGCAGCAGAGGTGTATCAGGAGTGACAGAGGAGTACCTAGGAGTATCAGAGGTGTACCTAGGAGTGTGGAGAAGTGTACTGGGAGTGTCTGGGGTGTACCTGGGAGAGTCGGAGTGTACTTGGGAGTGTCAGAGGTGTACCTGGGAGGTCAGTGGTGTACCTGGGAGTGTCTGAGGTGTACCTGGAGTGTCAGGAGGTGCCTGGGAGGTCAGAGGTGCATCTGGAGTGTCAGGAGGTGCACCTGGGAGTGTCTGAGGTGTACCTGGGAGTGTCTGAGGTGTACCTGGGAGTGTCAGGGTGTACCTGGCAGTGTCTGGAGGTGTACCTGGGAGTGTCAGAGGTGTACCTGGGAGTGTCAGGTGTACCTGGGAGTGTCAGAGGTGTACCAGGAGTGTCAGAGAGTACCTGGGAGTGTCAGAGGTGTACCTGGGAGGAGAAGTGTACCTGGGAGTGTCTGGGGTGTACCTGGGAGTGTCAGGGGTGTACCTGGGAGTGTCAGGGGTGTACCTGGGAGTGTCAGTGGGAGTACCTGGGAGTGTCAGAGGTGTCCTGGGAGTGTCAGAGGTGTACCTGGGAGTGTCAGAGGTGTACCTGGGAGTGTCGGAGGTGTACCTGGGAGTGTCAGAGGTGTACCATGAATGTCGAGGTGGTGACCTGGGAGTGTCAGAAGGTACCTGGGAGGTCAGAGGTGTACCTGGGAGTGTCAGGAGGTACCTGGGAGCACAGAGGTGTACCTGGGAGTGTCAGGCGTGTGCCCAGGAGTGTCAGAGGTGCACTTGGGAGTGTCAGAGGTGCACCTTGGAGTGTCTGAGGTGTACCTGGGAGTGTCTGGAGGTGTACCTGGCAGAGCAAAGCGGTGTACCTGGGAGTGTTGAAGGCGGTGCACCTGGGAGTGTTAGAGGTGTATCAGGAGGACAGAGGAGTACCTAGGAGGTCAGAGGTACCTGGGAGGTCCAGAGGTGTACCTGGGAGTGTCAGAGGTGTACCTGGGAGTGTCAGGAGGTGTACCTGGGAATTTCAGTGTACCGGAGGTCAGAGATGTACCTGGGAGTGTCAGAGGAGTACCTGGGATTGTCAGAGGTGTACCTGGGAGTGTCAGAGGTGTACCTGGGAGTGTCAGAGGTGTACTGGAGTGTGAGAGGTGTACCTGGAGTGTCAGAGGTGTACCTGGGAGGTCAGAGGTGTACTCGGAGTGTCGGACGTTTACCTGGGAGTGTCAGAGGTGTACCAGGGAATGTCAGTGAGTACCTGGGAGTGTCAGAGGTGTACCTGGGAGTGTCAGAGGTGTACCTGGGAGTGTCAGAGGTGTACCATGGAGTGTCAGAGGTGTACCTGGGAGGCCGGAGGTGTACCTGGGAGGTCTGGGGTGTACCTGGGAGTGTCAGAGGTGTATCTGGGAGTGTCGGACGTGTACCTGGGAGTGTCAGAGGTGTACCACGGAATGTCAGAGGTATACCTGGGAGTGTCAGAGGTGTACCTAGGAGTGTCAGAGGTGTACCTGGGAGTGTCCGAGGTGTACCTGGGAGTGTCGAAGTTGTACCTGCGAGTGTCGGAGGCGGAGCTGGGAGTGTCAGAGGTGTACCTGGGAATAACAGAGGTGTACCTGGGAGTGTCAGGGGTGTAACTGGGAGTGTCGGAGGTGTAACTGGGATTGTCAGAGGTGTACCAGGGAGTGTCAGTTGAGTCGCTGTGAGTCTCAAAGGTGTACCTGTGAGTATCGGAGGTGTACCTGGGAATATCGGAGGTATACCTGGGAGTGTCAGAGGTGTACCTGGGAGTCTTTGAGGTGAAACAGGGAGTGTCAGAGGAGTACCTGGGAGTGTCTGAGGTGTACCTGGGAATGTCAGACGTGTGCCTAGGAGTGTCAAAGGTGCACTTGGGAGTGTCAGAGGTGCACCTTGGAGTGTCTGAGGTGTACCTGGGAGTGTCTGAGGTGTACCTGGCTGTGTGTGAGGTGTACCTGGCATTGTCTGAGATGTAACTGACAGTGTCAGCGGTGTACCTGGGAGTGTCAGCGGTGCACCTGGGAGTGTTAGAGGTGTATCAGGGAGTGACAGAGGAGTACCTAGGAGTGTCAGAGGTGTACCTGGGAGAGTCAGAGGTGTACCTGGGAGTGTCAGAGGTGTACCTGGGAGTGTCAGAGGTGTACCTGGGAGTGTCAGAGGAGTACCTGGGAATTTCAGAGGTGTACCTGGGAGTGTCAGAGATGTACCTGAGAGTGTCACAGAAGTACCTGGGAGTGTCAGATGTGTACTTGGGAGTGTGAGAGGTGTACCTAGGAGTATCGGAGGTTTACCTGGGAGTGTCGGAGTTGTACCTGGGAGTGTCGGAGGTGTAACTAGGAGTGTGAGAAGTGTAACTGGGAGTTTCAGAGGTGTACCTGGGAGTGTCGGTTGTGTACCTGGGAGTGTGAGAAGTGTTCCTGGGATTGTCGGAGGTGTACCTGGGAGAGTCAGAGGTGTACCTCAGAGTGTCAGAGGTGTACCTGGGAGTGTCAGAGGTGTACCTGGGACTGTCAGAGGTGTACCTGGGAGTGTCAGAGGTGTACCTGGGAATATCAGAGGTGTACCTGGGAGTGTCAGATGAGTACCTGGGAGTGTCAGGGGTGTAACTGGGAGTCTCGGAGGTGTAACCTGGAATGTCAGAGGTGTACCAAGGAGTGTCAGTGGAGTACCTGGGAGTCTCAAAGGTGTACCTGGGAGTATCAGAGGTGTAACCGGGAATATCGGCGGTGTACCTGGGAGTGTCGGAGGTGTACCTGGGAGTGTCGGAGGTGTACCTGGGAATGTCAGAGGTGTACTTGGGAGTGTCAGAGGTGTATCTGGGAGTGTCAGCGATGTACCTGGGAGTGTCTGCGGTATACCTGGGAGTGTCAGACGTGTGCCTAGGAGTGTCAGAGGTGCACTTGGGAGTGTCAGAGGTGAACCTTGGAGTGTCTGAGGTGTACCTGGGAGTGTCTGAGGTGTACCTGGCTGTGTCTGAGGTACCTCGGAGTACTCCGAGGTGTACCTGGGAGGCCAGAGGTGTACCACGGAATGTCAGAGGTGTACCTGGGAGTGTCAGAGGTGCATCAGGAGGACAAAGAAGGCCCTAGGAGGTCAGAGGTGCACGGGAGGTCAGAGGTGTACCTGGGAGGTCAGAGGCACGGGAGGTCAGAGGTGTACCTTGGAGTGTCAGAGGTGCCTGGGAGTGTCAGAGGTGTACCTGGGAGTGTTAGAGGTGTACCTGGGAGGTCAGAGGTGTACCTGGAGTGTCAAAGGTGTACCTGGGAGTGTCAGCGGTGTGCCTGGCGAATGCCGGAGGTGTACCTGGGAGTGTGGAGAAGTGTACTGGGAGTGTCATGGTGTACCTGGGAGTGTTAGAGGTGTATCAGGGAGGACAGAGGAGTACCTAGGAGTATCAGAGGTTACCTAGAGTGTGAGAAGTGTACCTGGAGTGTCTGGGGTGTACCTGGGAGGTGTCAGAGGTGTACTGGGAGTGTCAGAGGTACCTGGGAGTGTCATGGTACCTGGGAGTGTCTGGAGGTGTACCTGGGAGTATCAGAGGTGCCTGGGAGGTCAGAGGTGCACTTGAAGTGTCAGAGGTGTACCTGGAGTGTCTGGAGGTGTACCTGGGAGTGTCTGAGGTGTACCTGGGAGTGTCTGGAGGTCCTGGCAGTGTCTGAGGTGTACCTGGCAGTGTCAGCGAGTACCTGGGATTGTGGGCGGTCACCTGGGAGTGTCAGAGGTGTATCAGAGGACAGAGGAGTACCTAGGAGTATCAGAGGTGTTCCTAGGAGTGTGAGAAGTGTACCTGGGAGTGTCTGGGGTGTACCTGGGAGTGTCAGGGTGTAACTGGGAGTGTCAGGGGTGTATCTGGGAGTGTCAGAAGGTACCTGGGAGTGTCAGAGGTGTACCTGGGAGGTCAGAGGTGTACCTGGGAGGCAGAGGTGTATCAGGGAGTGACAGAGGAGTACCCAGGGAGTGTCAGAGGTGTACCTGGGAATTTCAGGAGGTGTACCTGGGAGTGTCAGAGATGTACCTGAGAGTGTCACAGGAGTACCTGGGATTGTCAGAGGTGTACCTGGCAGTGTCAGAGGTATACCTGGGAGTGTCAGAGATGTACCCTGAGTGTCAGAGATGTACCTGAGGATGTCAGAGGTGTACCTGGGAGTGTCGGAGGTGTACCTGGGAATATCTGAGGTACCTGGGAGTGTCAGAGATGTACCTCGGAGTTAGGGAGATGTACCTGGGAGTGTCAGAGGATGTACCTGGGAGTGTCAGAGGTGTATCTGGGAGTGTCGGACGTTTAACTGGGAGTGTCAGATGGTACCAGGGAATGTCAGTGGAGTACCTCGGAGTGTCAGAGGTTTACCTGGGAGTGTCAGAGGTGTACCTGGCAGTGTCAGAGGTGTACCATGGAGGTCAGAGGTGTACCTGGGAGTGAGAAGTGTACCTGGGAGTGTCTGGGGTGCACCTGGGAGTGTCTGGGGTGTACCTGGGAGTTTTAGGAGGTACCTGGGAGGTCAGAGATGTACCTGGGAGTGTCACAGGAGTACCTGGGAGTCTAAAAGGTACCTGGGAGTATCGGAGGTGTACCTGGGAATATCTGAGGTGTACTCGGAATATCGGAAGTGTACCAGGGAATGGCAGTGGAGCACCAGGGAGTGTCAATGGAGTACCTAGGAGTGTCAGAGGTGAACCTGGGAGTGTCAGAGGTGTATCTGGGAGTGTCAGAGGTGTATCTGGGAGTGTCGGACGTTTACCTGGGAGTGTCAGAGGTGTACCAGGAATGTTAGGGAGCACTGGAGTGTCAGAGGTGTACCTGGGAGTCAGAGGTGTACCTGGGGGCGTCAGAGGTGTACCGGGAGTGTCAGAGGTGTACCTGGGAGTGTCGGAGGTGTACCTGGGAGTGTCTGGGGTGTACCTGGGAGTATCTGGGGTGTACCTGGGAGTGTCTGAGGTGTACCTGGGAGTGTCAGTGGTGTACCTGGGAGAGTGGGCGGTGTACCTGGGAGTGTTAGAGGTGTATCAGGAGACAGAGGAGTACCTAGGAGTAAGGAGAGGTGTACCTAGGGAGTGTGAGAGAAGTGTACCTGGGAGTGTCTGGGGTGTGCCTGGGAGTGTCGGAGGTGTACTTGGGAGTGTCAGAGGTACCTGGGAGTGTCAGCGGTGTACCTTTGAGTGTCTGAGGTGTACCTGGGAGTATCAGAGGTGTGCCTGGGAGTGTCAGAGGTGCACTTGAGTGTCGAGAGGTGCACCCTGGAGTGTCTGAGGTGTACCTGGGAGTGTCTGAGGTGTACCTGGCAGTGTCTGAGGTGTACCTGGCAGTGTCTGAGGTGTACCTGGCAGTGTCAAGCGGTGTACCTGGGATTGTCAGGGTGTACCTGGGAGTGTTAGAGGTGTATCAGGGAGTGACAGAGGAGTACCTAGAGCATCAGAGGTGTTCCTAGGAGGTGTGAGAAGTGTACCTGGGAGTGTCTGGGGTGTACCTGGGAGTGTCAGGGTGTAACTGGGAGGTCAGGGGTGTACCAGGAGTGACAGTGTGGAGCCTGGGAGTGTCAGAGGTGTACCTGGGAGGCTCAGAGGTGTAACTGGGAGTGTCAGAGGTGTATCTGGGAGTGTGGACTTGTACCTGGGAGTGTCACAGGTGTACCAAGGAATGTCAGTGGTGTACCTGGGAGTGTCAGAGGTGTACTTGGGAGTGTCAGAGGTGTACCTGGGAGAGTCAGAGGTGTACCTGGGAGTGTCAGAGGTGTGCCTGGGAGTGTCAGGCGTGTGCCTAGGAGTGTCAGAGGTGCACTTGGGAGTGTCAGAGGTGCACCTTGCAGTGTCTGAGGTGTACCTGGAGTGTCTGAGGTGTACCTGGCTGTGTCTGAGGTACCTGGCAGTGTCTGAGGTGTAACTGGCAGTGTCACGTTGTACCTGGGAGAGCAAGTGGGCGGTGCACCTGGAGTGTTAGAGGTGTATCAGAGAGGACAGAGGAGTACCTAGGAGGTCAGGAGGTGTACCTGGGAGTGTCAGAGGTGTACCTGGGAGGTCAGAGGTACCTGGAGATGTCAGAGGTGTACCTGGGAATTTGAGAGGTGTACCTGGGAGTGTCAGATGTACCTGAGAGTGTCACAGGAGTACCTGGGAATTGTGAGGTGTGCCTGGCAGTGTCAGAGGTACCGGGGAGGTCAGAGATGTACCTCGGAGTGTTAGAGATGTACCTGGGAGTGTCAGAGGTATACCTGGGAGTGTCAGAGGTGTATCTGGGAGTGTCGGACGTTTAACTGGAATGTCAGAGGTGTACCAGAATGTCAGTGGAGTACCCTGGAGTGTCAGAGGTTTACCTGGGAGTGTCAGAGGTGTACCTGGCAGTGTCAGAGGTGTACCATGGAGTGTCAGAGGTGTACCTGGGAGTGTCGGAGGTGTACCTGGGAGTGTCTGGGTGTACCTGGGAGTATCTGGGTGTACCTGGAGTGTCTGGAGGTACCTGAGAGTGTCAGAGGTGTACCTGGGAGGTCAGCGGTGTACCTGGGAGTGTTAGAGGTATCAGGAGGACAGAGGAGCACTAGGAGTATTAGAGGTACCAGGGAGTGTGAGAAGTGTACCGGGAGGTCTGGGGTGTACCTGGGAGTGTCAGAGGTGTACTTGGGAGCTCAGAGGTGTACCTGGGAGTGTCAGCGGTGTACCTGGGAGTGTCTGAGGTGTACCTGGGGATCAGAGGTGGCCTGGAGGCAGAGGCACTTGGAAATGTCAGAGGCACCCTTGGAGTGTCTGAGGTACCTGGGAGTGTCTGAGGTGTACCTGGCAGTGTCTGAGGTGTACAAGTCAGTGTCTGGAGGTACCTGGCAGTGTCACGGTGTACCTGGGATTGTGCAGGGGTGTACCTGGAGGTAGAGGTGTATCAGGGAGGACAGAGGAGTACCTAGAGTATCAGAGGTGTTTCTAGGAGTGTGAGAAGTGTACCTGGGAGTGTCTGGGTACCTGGAGTCAGGGGTGTAACTGGAGTGTCAGGTGTACCAGGAGGTCAGGTGAGTACCTGGGAGATCAGAGGCTCGGAGTGTCAGAGGTACTGGGAGTGTCAGAGGTGTATCTGGGAGTGTCGGACGTGTACCGGGAGGTCAGAGGTGTACCAAGGAATGTCAGTGGTGGCACCTGGGAGGTCAGGGTACTTGGGAGTGTCAGAGGTGTACCTGGAGGCTGCGGAGGTGTACCTGGGAGGCAGACGTGGGACCTGGGAGTGTCAGAGGTGTACCTGGGAGTCTCAGAGGTACCTGGGAGTGTCAGAGTTGTACCTGGGAGTGTCGGAGGTGTACCTGGGAGTGTGAGAAGTGTACCTGGGAGTATCGCAGGTGGGAGCTGGAGGTGTACCTGGCAGCAAGCAGTGGTACCTGGGAGGTGAGATGCGTACCACGGAATGTCAGTGGAGTGCCTGGGGTGTTAAAGGTGCACCTGGGAGTGTCAGAGGTACCTGGGAGTATCAGAGAGGTACCTGAAGTGTCAGAGGTGTACTGGAGTGTTGGAGGTGTACCTGGGAGTGTGAGAAGGTACCTGGGAGCAGCGGAGGTGTACCTGGGAGTGTCGGAGGTACCTGGAATGTCAGAGGTGTACTTGGGAGTGTAAGAAGTGTACCTGGGAGTGTCGGGGGTACCTGGGAGTGTCGGAGGTGTTCCTTGGAGTGTCAGAGGTGTACTTGGGAGTGTCAAAGGTGTACCTGGGAGTGTCAGAGGTGTAACTGGGAGTCTCAGAGGTGTATCTGGGAGGGTCACGGTGTTACCTGGGAGTGCCTGGAGGCACTGGGAGTGGAGATGCACTGGGAGTGTCGGAGGTGTACCTGGGAGCATGACCTGGAATGTCAGAGGTGTACTTGGGAGTGTCAGAGGTGTATCTGGGAGAGTGAGAGGTGTACCTGGGAGTTCAAGGTGTACCTGGGAGTGTCAGACGTGCCTAGGGAGTGTTAAATGTGCACTTGGGAGTGTCAGAGGCACCTGGAGGCCTGAGGTACCTGGAGTGTCTGAGGTGTACCTGGCTGTGTCTGGAGGTGTACTGGCATTGTCTGAGGTGTAACTGACAGTGCTGGGTGTACTGAGTGTAGCCAGCACCTGGGAGTGTTAGAGGCATCAGGAGTGACAGAGAGTACCTAGGGAGGCAGAGGTGCACTGGGAGTGCTGAGAGGTGTACCTGGGAGGTCAGAGGTACCTGGGAGGCCAGAGGTGTACCTTGGAGTGTCAGAGGTGCCTTGGAGTGTCAGGAGGTGTACCTGGGAGTGTTAGGAGTACCTGGGAGGTCAGAGGTGTACCTGGGAGTGTCAAAGGTGTACCTGGGAGGTCATGGCCTAAGATGAAACCTGGGAGTGTGAGAAGTGTACCTGGGAGGCAGAGGCCTGGAGTGTCGGAGGTGTACCTGTGAGTGTTAGAGGTGCACTGGGAGGTCAGAGGTGTACCTGGGAATGTCAGCAGTGTGCCTGGGAGTGTCTGAGGTGTACCTGGGAGAGTCAGAGGTGTGCCTAGGAGTGTCAGAGGTGCACTTGGGAGTGTCAGAGGTGCACCTGGAGTGTCTGAGGTACCTGGGAGTGTCTGAGGTGCCTGGCAGTTTCTGAGGTGTACCTGGCAGTGTCTCAGGTGTAACTAGTAGTGTCGGCAGGTACCTGGGAGGTTGCAGGTGAACCTGGGAGTTAGAGGTGTACTAAGGAGTGACAGAGGAGTGCCTAGGGAGGTCAGAGGTGTACCTGGGAGTGTCAGAGGTACCTGGGAGGTCAGAGATGTACCGGGAGTGTCAGAGGTGTATTCATTGTCGGACATGTACCTGGGAGGTCAGAGGTGTACCAGGGAATGCAGTGGTGTACCTGGGAGGCTCAGCGGTGTACCTGGGGAGAAACAGTGTACCTTGGAGGTTCGGATGTGTACCTGGGAGTGCAGGGGTGTAACTGGGAGAGCCGGAAAATGAATGCTGGAGGTGTACCATGGGAGGCCAGTGAGTACCTGGGAGTCTCAAAGGTGTACCTGGAGTATCGGAGGTGTACTCTGGAATATCGGAGGTACCTGGAGTGTCAGAGAAAAATGGAGGATGGGAGGTACTGAGTGCTTGAGATTGCTGAGGTGTACCTGGCAGTGCCAGAGGTACCGAAGTGTCAGAGATGTACCGAGTGTCAGAGGTGTACCTGGGAGTGTCAGAGGTGTACCTGGGAGGCCGAGGTGTACCTGGGAATTTCAGAGGTACCTGGGAGTGTCAGAGATGTAACTGAGAGTGTCAAGGGAGCCTGGGATTGTCAGGAGGCACCTGGCAGGCCAGAGGTGTAACTGGGAGCACAGAGATGTACCTGGGAGCTGTGAGGATGTACCTGGGAGTGTCACAGGAGTACCTGGATTGTCAGAGGCATACCTGGCAGGTCAGAGGTGTACCTGGAAGTGTCAGAGGTGTACCTGGTTTTAGAGGCACCTGGAGTGTCAGAGATGTACCTGGGAGTGTCAGAGGAGTACTTGGGAGTCTCAAAGGTGTACCTGGGAGTATCGGAGGTGTACCTGAATATCGGAGGTGCACCTGGGAATATCGGAGGTGTACCTGGAGTGTCAGAGGTGTACCTGGGAGTGTCGGAGGTACCTGGGAGCAACAAGAGGAGTACCTGGGATTGTCAGAGGTGTACCTGGCAGTGTCAGAGGTGTACCTGGGAGTGTCAGAGATGTACCTAGGGAGTGCTGGGAGTACCTGAAGCACAAGGAACTTAGAATATCAGAGGTGTACCTGGGAGGCTGGGGAGGTACCTGGGAGTGTCGGACGCACCTGGGAGGTCGGAGGTGTACCAGGAATGTCAGGAGTACTTGGGAGCGAGGTACCTTGGAGTGTGAGGGGCACCTGGGAGGCCAGAGGTACCTGGGAGGCAGGAGGTACCTGGGAGTGCTCAGAGGTGCACTTGGGAGGTCAGAGGTGACCTGGAGCACAGAGGTGTACCAGGGAATGTCAGTGGAGTACCTGGGAGTGTCAAAGGTACCTGAGTGTCAGGAGGTGTACCTAGGAGTGTCAGAGGTGTAGCTGGGAGGTCAGAGGTGCACCTGGAGTGAGGAGGTGTACCTGGGAGTGAGAAGTGTACCTGGGAGTGTCTGGGGTGTACCTGGGAGTGGTCAGGTGTGTACCTGGGAGTGCCGGAGGTGTACCTGGGAGGTCAGAGGTGTACCTGTGATTGTCGGAGGCCTGGAAGTGTCAGAGGTGTACTTGGGAGGCGATACCTGGGAGTGCCAGAGGTGCCAAGGAATGTCTGTGAGTACCTGGTAGTGTCGGAGAAACCTGGGAGTGTCAGAGATGTACCTGCGAGTGTCAGAGGTGTACCTAGAGGCTGAGGCTTGGGAGTGTCAGAGGTGCCTGGGAGTGCCAGAGGTGCACGTGGGAGGTCAGAGGGTACCTGGGAGGTGAGAGAAGTGGTACCTGGGATTGTCTGGGGTGTACCTGGGAGTGTCAGAGGTGTACCTGGGAGTGTCGGAGGTACCTGGGGTGTCAGAGGTGCACCTGTGGTTGTCGGAGGTGACCTGGGAGTCTAGATGTACCTGGGAGTGTCGGAGGTGTACCTGGGAGTGTCGGAGGCACCTGGGAGTGTCAGAGGTGCACTTGGGAGGTCAGAGGTGTACCTGGAGAAGTCAGCGGTGTACCTGGGAGTGTCTGAGGTGTACCTGGGAGTGTCAGAGGTGTGCCTGGGAGCACAGAGGCACTTGGGAGGTCAGAGGTGCACATTGGAGTGTCTGAGGTGTACCTGGGAGTGTCTGAGGTGTACCTGGCAGCAGAGGTGTACCTGGCAGTGTATGAGGTGTACCTGGTTGTGTCAGCGTGTACCTGGGAGGTCACAGTGTACCTGGGAGTGTTAGAGGTGTATCAGGGAGTGACAGAGGAGTACCAGGAGCATCAGAGGTGTACCTAGGAGTGAGAAGTGTACCTGGAGTGTCTGGGTGTACCTGGGAGGTCAGAGGTACCTGGGAGTGTCAGAGGTGTACCTGGGAGTGTCTGAGGTGTATCTGGGAGTGTCGGACGTACCTGGGAGTGTCAGAGGCATACCAAGGAATGTCAGTGTCTGGGAGGTCAGAGGCACTGGGAGTGTCGGAGTACCTGGCAGTGCTGGGGGCTGTACCTGGGAGTGTGAGATGTACCACGGAATGTCAGTGGAGTACATGGGAGGTCAAAAGGCACCTGGGAGTGTCAGAGGTACCTGAGCATCAGAGGCGTACCTGGGAAGTGTCAGAGGTGTACTGGAGTATTGGAGGTACCTGTGAGTGTGAGAAGGTACCTGGGAGTGTCTGGGGTGCACTGGGAGGTCAGAGGTGCACTGGGAGTGTAAGAGTGTACCTGGGAGTGTCGGAGGTGTACCTGGGAATGTCGGAGGTGTACCAGGAGGTCAGAGGTGTATTTCGAGTGTGAGAGGTGTACCTGGGAGTCAGAGATACCTGGGAGTAGCAGAGGTGTACCTGGGAGTGTCAGAGGTGTACCTGGGAGTGTCAGAGGTGTACCTGGAGGTCAGCGGTGTACCTGGGAATTTCAGAGGTGTACCTGGGAGGTGAGAAGTGTACCTTGGAGTGTCCGAGGTGTACCTGGGAGTGTCGGAGGTACCCGGAATGTCAGAGGCACACTTGGGAGTGTCAGAGGTGTATCTGGGAGTGCCGGGGCGGTACCTGGGAGTGTCTGAGGTGTACCTGGGAGTGTCAGAGGTGCCCAGGAGTGTCAGAGGTGCACCAGAGTGTCAGAGGTGCACCTGGAGGCCTGAGGTGTACCTGGGAGTGTCTGAGGTGCACCTGGCTGTGTCGGAGGTGTACCTGGTATGTCTGAGGGACCGACAGGTCAAGTGGTGTACCTGGGAGTGTCATGGTGCACCTGGGAGTGTTAGAGGTGTATCAGGAGTGACAGATGAGCACCAGGAGTGTCAGAGGTGTACCTGGGAGTGTCAGAGGTGTACCTGGGAGTGTCAGAGCTGTACCTGGGAGGCCAGAGGTACCTGGGAATTTCAGAGGTGTACCTGGGAGTGTCAGAGATGTACCTGAGAGTGTCACAGGAGTACCTGGGAGGCCAGGTGTACTTGGGAGTGTGAGAGGTGTACCCAGGAGCATCGGGGTTTACCTGGCAGTGTCGGAGTTGTACCTGGGAGTGTCGGAGGTGTAACTATGAGGTGAGAAGTGAACTGGGAGTGTCAGGGGTACCTGGGAGTGTCGGAGGTGTACCTGGGAGTGTGAGAAGTGTCTGGGAGTGTCGGAGGTGTACCTGAGTGTCAAGAGGTACCGAGTGTCAGAGATTACCTGGGAGGTCAGGATGTACCTAGAGTGTCAGAGATGTACCTGAGTGTCAGAGGTATCTGGGAGTGTCGGACGGTACCTGGGAGTGTCAGGAGGTGTACCACGGAATCAGTGGAGTACCTGGACTGTCAGAGGTGTAGCTGGAGGTCATAGGTGTACCTGGGAGTGTTCAGAGGTGTACCTGGGAGTGTCAGAGGTGTACCTGGGAGCATCAGAGGTGTACCTAGAGTCAGGAGGTACCTGGGAGTGTCCGAGGTGTACCTGGGAGTGTCGAAGTTGTACCCGGTGAGTGTCGGAGGCGTGACCTGGGAGTGTTGGAGGTACCTGAATAACAGAGGTGTACCTGGGAGTGTCAGAGGCGTACCTGGGAATGTCAGAGGTATACCAGGGAGTGTCTGAAGCACTTGGGAGTCTCAAAGGTGTACCTGGGAGTATCGGAGGTGTACCTGGGAATATCGGAGGTTACCTGGGAGTGTTGGCTGGTGTACCTGGGAGTCTCAGAGATGAATCAGGGAGTGTCAGAGGAGTACCTGGGAGTGTGAGAGGTGTATTGGAGTGTCGGACGTGTGGGAGTGTCAGAGGTGTACACAAGAATGTCAGTGGTGTACCTGGGAGTGTCAGAAGTGTATTGGGAGGTCAGGAGGTGCACCTGGGAGTGTCAGAGGTGTACCTGGGAGTGTCAGAGGTGTACCTGGGAGTGTCAGAGGTACCTTGGAGTCTCAGAGGTACCTGGGAGGGCCAGGAGTAGACCTGGGAGTGTCGGAGGTGTACCTGGGAGGTGAGAAGTGTATCTAGGAGGTCGCAGGTGTTCCTGGAGTGTCGGAGTTGTACCTGGCAGTGTAGCTGTACCTGGGAGGTGAGATGCGTACCACGGAATGTCAGTGAGTACCTGGGAGTAAGAAGGTGCACCTGGGAGTGTCAGAGGTGTACCTGGGAGTATCAGAGGTGTACCTGAAGTGTCAGAGGTGAATTGGGAGGCGGAGGTGTACCTGGGAGTGTGAGAAGTGTACCTGGGAGTGTCGGAGGTGTACCTGGGAGGTCGGAGGTGTACCTGGAATGTCAGAGGTGTACTTGGGAGAGTAAGAAGGTACCTGGGAGTGTCGGAGGCACCGGAGTGTCGGAGGTGTTCCTGAGTGTCAGAGGTGTACTGGAGGTGAGAGAGGCACCGGAGTGTCAGAGATGTACCTGGGAGTGTCAAAAGTGTACCTGGGAGTGTCAGGTGTAACTGGGAGTCTCAGAGGTACCTGTAAGTGTCACGGTGTACTTGGGAGTGTCGGAGGTGTACCTGGGAGGAGAAGTGTACCTGGGAGTGTCTGAGGTGTATCTGGGAGTGTCGGACGTGTATTGGGAGTGTCAGGAGGTGTACCAAGGAACAGTGGAGTACCTGGGAGGTCAGGAGGGTACCTGGGAGTGTCAGAGGTACCTGGGAGGTCAAAAACCTGGGAGTGTCAGAGGTGTACCTGGAGGTCAGAGGCGTCCCTGAAGTGTCAGAGGTGTACCTGGGAGTGTCAGCGTACTTGGGAGTGTCGGAGGTGTACCTGTGGAGTGTGAAAGGTACCTGGGAGGTTCAGGTACCTGGGAGGTCAGAGGTGTACTTGGGAGTAAGAAGGTGTACCTGGGAGTGTCGAGGTGCACTGAATGTCGGAGGTACCAGGAGGTCAGAGGTGATTCTGGAGTGTGAGGTGTACCTGGAGGTCAGAGATGTACCTGGGAGACAGAGGTGTACCTGGGAGTGTCAGAGGAAAATCTGAGTGTCAGAGGTGTACCTGGAGTGTCAGCCAGGTACCTGGGAATTTCAGAGGTGTACCTGGGAGTGTGAGAAGTGTACCTGGGAGTGTCGGAGGTGTACCTGGGAGTGTCGGAGGTGTACCTGAATGTCAGAGGCACATGGGAGTCAGAGGTGCATCTGGGAGTGTCAAGTGGTGTACCTGGGAGTGTCTGAGGTGTACCTGGGAGTGTCAGACGGTGCCTAGGGAGTGTCAGGGAGGTGCACTTAGAGTGTCAGAGGCACCTTGGAGTGTCTGAGGTGTACCTGGGAGTGTCTGAGGTACCTGGCTCTGTCGGAGGTGTACCTGGTATTGTTCGAGGTGTAACTGACACAGCATGTGCACCTGGGAGTGTGGGCAGTCACCTGGGAGTGTTAGGAGGTGTATCAGGAGTGACAGAGGAGCACCTAGGAGTGTCAGAGGTGTACCTGGGAGGTCAGAGTGTACCTGGGAGTGTCAGAGCTGTACCTGGGAGTGTCAGAGGTGTACCTGGGAATTTCAGAGTGTACCTGGGAGTGTCAGAGATGCACTGAGAGTGTCACAGGAGTACCTGGGAGGCCAAAAGTGTACTTGGGAGTGTGAGAGGTGTACCTAGGAGTATCGGAGGTTTAACTGGCAGTGTCGGAGTTGTACCTGGGAGTGTCGGAGGTGTAACTAGGAGTGTGAGAAGTGTAACTGGGAGTGTCAGTGTACCTGGGAGTGTCGGAGGTGTACCTGGAGTGTGAGATGTTCCTGGAGTGCGGAGGTGTACCTGGGAGTGTCAGGAGGTTCTCGAGTGCAGAGGAGCACGGAGTGTCAGAGGTGTACCTGGGAGAGTGCTCGGAGGTGTATCTGTGTCGGACGTGCACTGGGAGGTCAGAGGTGTACCACGGAATGTCAGTGGAGTACCTGGGACTGCTGAGGTGTAGCTGGGAGTGTCAGGAGGTACCTGGGAGTGTCAGAGGTACCTGGGAGGTCAGAGGTGTACCTGGGAGTGTCAGAGGTGTACCTATGAGTGTCAGAGGTGTACCTGGGAGTGTCTGAGGTACCTGGGAGCGAAGTTGTACCTGCGGGGAGGTCGGAGGCGGACCTGGGAGTGTTGGAGGTACTGGGAATAACAGAGGTGTACCTGGGAGCAAGCTGGGAGGCGTACCTGGGAATGTCAGAGGCATACCAGGGAGGTTGAAGCACTTGGGAGTCTCAAAGGTGTACCTGGGAGTATCGGAGGTACCTGGGAATATCGAGGTGTACCTGGAGAGTTGGGTGTAACCTGGGAGTCTCAGAGGTGAATCAGGGAGGTCAGAGGAGTACCTGGGAGTGTCTGGGAGGCCTGGGAGTGTCGGATGTACCTGGGAGTGCGGGAGGTGTACCAAGGAATGTCAGTAGTGTACCTGGGAGGTCAGAAGTGTACTTGGGAGTGTCAGAGGTACCTGGGAGTGTCAGAGGTGTACCTGGGAGTGTCAGAGGTGTACCTGGGAGTGTTCAGAGGTGTTCCTTGGAGTCTCAGAGGTGTACCTGGGAGTGCAGAGTTGCCTGGGAGTGTCGGAGGTACCTGGGAGTGGAGAAGGTACCTGGGAGTGTCGCAGGTGTTCCTGGGAGTGTCGGAGTTGTACCTGGCAGTGTCATGGTGTACCTGGGAGTGTGAGATGCTTACCACGGAATGTCAGTGAGTACCTGGGAGGCTGGGAGCACCTGGGAGTGCCGAGGTGTACCTGGAGTATCAGAGGTACCTGGAAGTGTCAGAGGTGTATTGGGAGGTCGGAGGTGTACCTGGGAGGTGGGAGAAACCTGGGAGTGTCTGAGGTGTACCTGGCAGTGTCAGCGGTGTACCTGGCAGTGTCTGAGGTGTAACTGGCAGTGTCAGCGGTGTTCCTGGGAGTGTCAGCGGTGCACCTGGGAGTGTTAGAGGTGTATCAGGGAGTGTCAGTGGAGTGCCTAGGAGTGTCAGAGGTGTACCTAGGAGTGTGAGAAGTGTACCTGGGAATGCCTGGGGTGTAACTGGGAGTGTCAGAGGTGTACCTGGGAGTGTCAGGGGTGTACCAGGGAGTGTCAGTGGAGTACCTGGGAGTGTCAGAGGTGTACCTGGGAGTGTCAGAAGTGTACCTGGGAGTGTCAGAGGGGTATCTGGGAGTGTCGGACGTGTACCTGTGAATGTCAGTGGTGTACCAGGGAATGTCAGTGGAGTACCTGGGAGTGTCAGAGGTGTACCTGGGAGTGTCAGAGGTGTACCTGGGAGTGTCAGAGGTGTACCTGGGAGTGTCAGAGGTGTACCTGGGAGTGTCAGAGGTGTACTTGGGAGTGTAAGAAGTGCACCTGGGAGTGTCGGAGGTGTACCTGGGAGTGTCGGAGGTGTACCAGGGAGTGTCAGAGGTGTACCTGGGAGTGTGGATGAAGTGTACCTGGAGTGTCGGAGGTGTACCTGGGAGTGTCGGAGGTGACCTGGAATGTCAGAGGTAATTTGGGAGTGTCAGAGGTGTATCTGGAGCAAGTCAGCAGTGTTCCTGGGAGCGTCTGAGGTGTACCTGGGAGTGTCAGACGTGTGCCTAGGAGTGTCTGAGGTGTACCTGGGAGTGTGTGAGGTGTACATGGCTGTGTCTGAGGTGTACCTGGCATTGTCTGAGGTGTAACTGACAGTGTCAGCAGTGTACCTGGGAGTGTCAGCGTTGCACCTGGGAGTGTTAGAGGTGAATCAGGGAGTGACAGAGGAGTACCTAGGAGTGTCAGAGGTGTACCTGGGAGTGTCAGAGGTGTAACTGGGAGTATCAGAGATGTACCTGGGAGTGTCAGAGGTGTACCTGGGAATTTCAGAGGTGTACCTGGGAGTGTCAGAGATGTACCTGAGAGTGTCACAAGAGTATCTGGGAGTGTCAGAGGTGTACTTGGGAGTGTGAGAGGTGTACCTAGGAGTATCGGAGGTTTACCTGGGAGTGTGAGAAGTGTACCTGGGAGTGTCGGAGGTGTACCTGGGAGTGTCGAAGGTGTACCTGGGAATGTCAGAGGTACACTTGGGAGTGTCAGAGGTGTATCTGGGAGGGTCAGCGGTGTACCTGGGAGTGTCTCAGGTGTACCTGGGAGTGTCAGACGTGTGCCTAGGAGTGTCAGAGGTGCACTTGGGAGTGTCAGAGGTGCACCTTGGAGTGTCTGAGGTGTACCTGGGAGTGTCTGAGGTTTACCTGGCTGTGTCTGAGGTGTACCTGGCATTGTCTGAGGTGTAACTGACAGTGTCAGCGGTGTACCTGGGAATGTCAGCGGTGCACCTGGGAGTGTTAGAGGTGTATCAGGGAATGACAGAGGAGTACCTAGGAGTGTCAGAGGTGTACCTGGGAGTGTCAGAGTTATACCTGGGAGTGTCAGAGGTGTACCTGGGAGTGTCAGAGGTGTACCTGGGAGTTTCAGAGGTGTACCTGGGAGTGTCAGAGATGTACCTGAGAGTGTCACAGGAGTACCTGGGAGTGTGAGAGGTGTACCTAGGAGTATCGGAGGTTTACCTGGGAGTGTCGGAGTTGTACCTAGGAGTGTCGGAAGTGTAACTAGGAGTGTGAGAAGTGTAACTGGGAGTGTCAGAAGTGTACCTGGGCGTGTCGGAGGTGTACCTGGGAGTGTGAGAAGTGTTCCTGGGAGTGTCGGAGGTGTACCTGGGAGTGTCAGAGGTGTACCTGGGAGTGTCAGAGGTGTACCTGGGAGTGTTAGGTGATGTACCTGGAGTGTCAGAGATGTATCTGGGAGTGTCGGACGTGTACCTGGGAGTGTCAGAGGTGTACCACGGAATGTCAGTGGAGTACCTGGGACTGTCAGAGGTGTACCTGGGAGCGTCAGAGGTGTACCTGGGAGTGTTAAAGGTGTACCTGGGAGTGTCAGAGGTGTACCTGGGAGTGTCAGAGGTGTACCTAGGAGTGTCAGAGGTGTACCTGGGAGTGTCCGAGGTGTACCTGGGAGTGTCGAAGTTGTACCTGCAAGTGTCGGAGGCGGACCTGGGAGTGTCGGAGGTGTACCTGGGAATAACAGAGGTGTACCTGGGAGTGTCAGAGGCGTACCTGGGAATGTCAGAGGTATACCAGGGAGTGTCAGTGAAGTACCTGGTAGTGTCAGAGGTGTACCTAGGAGTGTCAGAGGTGTACCTGGGAATGTCAGAGGTGTACTTGGGAGTGTCAGAGGTGTATCTGGGAGTGTCAGCGATGTACCTGGGAGTGTCTGAGGTGTACCTGGGAGTGTCAGACGTGTGCCTAGGAGTGTCAGAGGTGCACTTGGGAGTGTGAGAGGTGAACCTTGGAGTGTCTGAGGTGTACCTGGGAGTGTCTGAGGCGTACCTGGCTGTGTCTGAGGTGTACCTGGCATTGTCTGAGGTGTAACTGACAGTGTCAGCGGTGTACCTGGGAGTGTCAGCGGTGCACCTGGGAGTGTTAGAGGTGTATTAGGGAGTGACAGAGGAGTACCTAGGAGTGTCAGAAGAGTACCTGGGAGTGTCAGAGGTGTTCCTGGGAGTGTCAGAGGTGTACCTGGGAATTTCAGAGGTGTACCTGGGAGTGTCAGAGATGTACCTGAGAGTGTCACAGGAGTACCTGGGATTCTCAGAGGTGTACCTGGCAGTGTCAGAGGTGTACCTGGGAGTGTCAGAGGTGTACCTGGGAGTGTCAGAGGTGTACCTGGGAGTGTCAGCGGTGTACCTGGGAGTGTCTGAGGTGTACCTGGGAGTGACAGAGGTGTACCTGGGAGTGTCGGAGGTGTACCTGGGAATGTCAGAGGTACTTGGGAGTGTAAGAGTGTACCTGGGAGTGTCGAGGTGTACCTGGGAGTGTCGGAGGTACCTTGATTGTCAGAGGTGTAACTTGGGAGTGTGAGAGGTGTACCTGGGAGTGTCAGAGATGTACCTGGGAGTGTCAAAGGTGTACCTGGGAGTGTCAGGAGGTGTAACTGGGAGTCTCAGAGGTGTACCTGGGAGTGTCAGCGTAATTTGGGAGTGTCGGAGGTGTACCTGGGAGTGTGAGAAGTGTACCTGGGAGTGTCGGAGGTGTACCTGGGAGGTCGGAGGTGTACCTGGAATGTCAGAGGTGTACTTGGGAGTGTCAGAGGTGTATCTGGGAGTGTCAGCGTTGTACCTGGGAGTGTCTGAGGTGTAACTGGGAGTGTCAGACGTGCCTAGGGAGTGTCAAATGCACTTGAGGTCAGAGGTGCACCTTGGAGGGTCTGAGGTGTACCCATTGTCTGAGGTGTAACTGACATTGTCACGGTGTACCTGGGAGTGTCAGCGGTGCACCTTGGAGTGTTAGAGGTGCGTGTCAGAGGTGTGCCTGGGAGGTCAGAGGTGGACCTGGAGTGTTAGAGGTGTACCTGGGAGTGTCAGAGGTGTACCTGGGAGTGTCAAAGGTGTAACTGGGAGTCTCAGAGGTGTACCTGGGAGTGTCAGCGGTGTACCTGGGAGTGTCGGAGGTGTACCTGGGAGTGTGAGAAGTGCACTGGAGTGTCGGAGGTGTACCTGGGAGGTCAGAGGTGTACCTGGAATGTCAGAGGTGTACTTGGGAGTGTCACAGGTGTATCTGGGAGTGTCACGGTGTACCTGGGAGGTCTGAGGTGTACCTGGGAGTGTCAGACGTGTGCCTAGGAGTGTCAAATGTGCACTTGGAGTGTCAGAGGTGTACCTTGGAGTGTCTGAGGTACCTGGCATTGTCTGAGGTGTAACTGACATTGTCACGGTGTACCTGGGAGGTCAGCTGTGCACCTGGGAGTGTTAGAGGTGCATCAGGGAGGACAGGGGAGTACCTAGGAGGTCAGGAGGTGTACCTGGGAGTGTCAGAGGTGTACCTGGGAGTGCCGAGGTGTACCTGGGAGTGTCAGATGTGTACCTGAGTGTCAGAGGTGTGCCTGGGAGTGTCAGAGGTGTACCTGGGAGTGTTAGAGGTGTACCTGGGAGTGTCAGAGGTGACCTGGGAGTGTCAAAGGTGTACCTGGGAGGTCAGAGGTGTACCTGGGAATGTCGGAGGTGTACCTGGGAGTGTCAGAGGTGTACTTGGGATGTCAGAGGCGTACCTGGGAATGTGTCAGCAGTGTGCCTGGGAGTGTCTGAGGTGTACCTGGGAGTGTCAGAGGTGTGCCTAGGAGTGTCAGGAGGTGCACTTGGGAGTGTCAGAGGTGCACCTTGGAGTGTCTGAGGTGTACCTGGGAGTGTCTGAGGTGTACCTGGCAGTTTCTGAGGTGTACCTAACAGTGTCTGAGGTGTAACTACAGTGTCAGCGATGTACCTGGGAGTGTCAGCGGTGCACCTGGGAGTGTTAGGAGGTGTATCAAGGAGTGACAGAGGAGTACCTAGGAGTGTCAGAGGTGTACCTGGGAGTGTCAGAGGTGTACCTGGAGTGTCAGAGATGTACCTGGGAGTGTCAGAGGTATATCTGCTATTGTCGGACGTGTACCTGGGAGGTTAGAGGTGTACCTGGGAGTGTCAGAGGGTACCTGGGAGTGTCAGAGGTGTACCTGGGAGTGTCAGAGGTGTACCTGGGAGGCCAGATGTACCTGGGAGTGTCAGAGGTGTATCTGGGAGTGTCGGATGTACCTGGGAGTGTCAGAGGTGTACCAGGGAATGTCAGTGGAGTACCTGGGAGTGCAGAGGTGTACCTGGGAGAACAGAGGTGTACCTGAGTGTCAGATGTGTACCTGGGAGTGTCAGGGGTGTACCTGGGAGTGTCAGGAGGTGTACCTGGGAATGTCAGAGGTGTACCAGGGAGTGTCAGTGAGTACCTGGGAGTCTCAGAGGTGTACCTGGGAATGGAGGTGTACCTGGGAATGTCGGAGGTGTACCTGGGAGTGTCAGGAGGTGTTGGGAATATCGGAAGTGTTCCTGGGAGTATCAGAGGTGTGCCTGGGAGTGTCGGAGGTGTGCCTGGGAGTGTCAGAGGTGTGCCTGGCAGTGTCAGAGGTGTGCCTGGCAGTGTCAGGGTGTGCCTGTGAGTGTCAGAGGTGTGCCTGGGTCAGTTGGTGCCTGGGAGTGTGTCCAAGGTGTGCCTGGGGTATCAGGAGGTGTATCTGGAATATTGGAAGTGTTCCTGGGGTATCAGAGGTGTGCCTCAGGTGTCGGAGGTGTCTGGAAGTGTCACAGGTGTGCCTGGCAGTGTCAGGGGTGTGCCTGGCAGTGTCAGAGGTGTGCACTGGGTGTCAGAGGTGTACCTGTGAGTGTCAGATGTGTGCACAGGTGTCCATTGGAGTACCTGGGAGTGTCAAGGGTGTGCCTGGGGAGTATCAGGTGCACCTGGGAATGTCAGGAGGTGTTCTGGGAGTGTCAGAGGTGTGCCGTGTCGGGGGTGTGCCTGGGAGTGTCCAGGTGTGCCTGGTGTCACAGGTGTGCCTGGGGGTGTCAGAGGTGTGCTGGGAGTGTCAGGTGCCTGGGGTGTGTCAGGTGTGCCTGGGAGTGTCAGAGGTTTGCCTGGGTGTGGGGTGTGCCTGGGGTGTCAGGTGTGCCTGGGAGTGTCAGTGGTGTGCAAGTGTCAAAGGTGTACCTGGGAATATCGGGAGGTGTATCTGGGAATATCAGAGGTGTTCCTGGGGTATCAGAGGTGTACCTTGGGTGTCGGAGGTGTGCCTGGAGTGTCACAGGTGTGCCTGTGATGTCAGAGGTGTGCCTGGCAGTGTCAGAGGTGTGCCTGGGAGTGTCAGAGGTGTACCTGTGGGTGTCAGAGGTGTGCACAGGGTGTCAGTGGAGTACCTGGGGTGTCAAGGTGTACCTGGGGAGTATCGGAGGTGTGCTGGGGAATATGAGAGTGTTCCTGGGGTATCAGAGGTGTGCCTGGGGGTGTCGGGGTGTGCTGCGAGTGTCAGGGGTTGTGCCTGGGGGTGTCTGGGGTGTACCTGGGGAGTGTCAGGGTGTACTAGGGGTGTCGGAGGTGTGCCCAGGGGGTGTCTAAGGTGTGCCAGGGGTGTCGGTGGGTGCCTGGGGGTGTCAGAGGTGTGCCTGGGGTGTCAGGGTGTGTGCTTGGGGAGTGTCAGAGGTATGCCTGGGGTGTCAGGGGTGTGCCTGGGGTGTCAGGGTGTGCCTGGGGAGTGTCAGGGGTGTGCCTGGGGTGTCGGGTGTGCCTGGGGTGTCAGGGGTGTGCCTGGGAGTCAGGTGTACCTGGGGTGTGAGAGGTGTGCCTGGGAGTGTCGGTGGTGTGCCTGGAAGTGTCAGTGTGCTGGGGTGTCAGGGTTTACCTGGGGTGTCTGAGGTGTGCCTGGGAGTGTCAGAGGTGTGCCTGGGAGTGTCAGTGGAGTGCAAGTGTCACAGGTGTCCAGGGGTGTCACAGGTGTGCCTGGCAGTGTCAGAGGTGTGCAGGTGTGGGGTGTGCCAGTGTCAGGGGTGTGCCTGGGGTGTCAGGGGTGTGCAAGTGTCAGTGGTGTGCCTGGGGTGTCAGGGTGTACCTGGGAGTATCGGAGTGTGTCTGGGAATATCGGAAGTGTTCCTGGGAGTGTCAGAGGTGTGCCTGGGGTGTCAGAGGTGTACCTGGGGAGTGTCAAGGTGTGCCTGGGAGTGTCAGAGGTGTGCCTGGCAGTGTCAGAGGTGTACCTGGGAGTGTCAGGGTGTACTGGGGAGTGTCAGGGGTGTGCCTGGGGTGTCAGGGGTGTGCCTGGGAGTGTCAGTGGTGTGCCTGGGAGTGTCGGACGTGTATCAGGGGAATCAGGAGGTGCCTGAGGGAGTGTCTGAGGTGTGCACTGGTGTCGGAGGTGTGCCTGGGGTGTGTCACAGGTGTGCCTGGCAGTGTCAGAGGTGTGCCTGGGAGTGTCAGGGTGGTGCCTGGGGTGTCTGAGGTGTGCACCAGGGTGTCAGAGGAGGTGTGCCTGGGAGTGTCAGTGGGTGCCTGGGGAGTGTCAGAGGTGTGCCTGGGGAGTGTCACAGGTGTGCCTGGTGTCAGAGGTGTGCCTCAGGTGTCAGGGGTGTGCCTGGGGTGTCAGGGTGTGCCAGGGGTGTCAGTGGTGTGCAAGTGTGGTGTGCCTGGGGGTGTCAAGGGTGTGCCTGGGGTTGTCGGACGTGTATCTGGGAATATCGGAAGTGTTCTGGGGTATCAGAGGTGTGTGCCTGGGAGTGTCGGAGGTGTACCTGGGGAGTGTCAGGTGTGCCTGGGGAGTGTCAAGTGTGCCTGGCAGTGTCAGGGGTGTGCCTGTGTCAGAGGTGTGCCTGTGAGTGTCAGAGGTGTGCCTGGGAGTGTCAGTTGGTGCCTGGGTGTCAAGGTGTGCCTGGGGAATTGTGGGGTGTATCTGGGAATATGGAAGTGTTCCT
Source organism: Homarus americanus (assembly GCF_018991925.1). Lineage (NCBI taxonomy): Eukaryota > Metazoa > Arthropoda > Malacostraca > Decapoda > Nephropidae > Homarus > Homarus americanus. Next base: position 2,295 of record NW_024711924.1, on the reverse strand, counting down.
GGGAGTATCAGTGGTGTGCCTGGGAGTGTCGGAGGTGTATCTGGGAGTGTCAGAGGTGTGCCTGGGAGTGTCGGTGTGCCTGGCAGTGTCAGAGGTGTGCCTGGGGAGTGTCAGAGGTGTGCCTGGGAGTGTCAGATGTGTGCCTGGGGTGTCAGTGGGTACCTGGGTGTCAAGGTGTGCCTGGGATTGTCGGAGGTGTGCCTGGGGAATATCGGAGGTGTTCCAGGGGGTAACAGAGTGTACCTGGGTGTCGGGTGTGCCTGGGGTGTCACAGGTGTGCCTGGGAGTATCAGAGGTGTGCCTTGGGTGTGGTGTGCCTGGGGAGTGTCAGGTGTGCCTGGCAGTGTCAGAGGTGTGCTGGCAGTGTCAGAGGTGTGCCTGGGAGTGTCAGGCTGTGAGTGTCAGGGGTGTGCCTGGGTGTCAGTGGGTGTGGGGTGTCAGGGTGTGCCTGGGGTATCGGAGGTGTACTATATCAGGAAGTTCCTGGGAGTATCAGAGGTGTGCCTGGGAGTGTCAGAGGTGTACCTGGAGTGTCAGGGTGTGCCTGGCAGTGTCAGAGGTGTGCCTGGGGAGTGTCGGGAGGTGTGCCTGGGGTGTCAGGGGTGTGCAGGGAGTGTCAGGGGTGGGGTGTCAGTGGTGCCTGGGGTGTCAAGGGTGTGCCTGGGAATATCAGGTGTATCTGGGAATATTGGGTGTTCTGGGGAGTATCTGAGGTGTGCCTTGGAGTGTCGGAGGTGTGCCTGGAGTGTCACAGGTGTGCCTGGCAGTGTCAGAGGTGTGCCTGGCAGTGCTGGTGTCAGAGGTGTGCCTGTAGTGTCAGGGGTGTGCCTGGGGTGTCGGTGGAATCCTGGGGTGTCAAGGTGTGCCTGGGGTGTCGGAGGTGTGCCTGGGAATATCAGGTGTTCTGAGGTATTAGAGTGTGCCTGGGGAGTGTCGGAGGTGGCCGCAGATGCAGGTGTGCCTGGGGTGTCTGGGTGTGCCTGGCAGTGTCATCAGGTGTGCCTGGCGGTGTCAGGGGTGTGCCTGGGGTGTCAGGGGTGTGCCTGAGTGTCGGGGTGTGCCTGGGGTGTCAGGGTGTGCTTGGGAAGTGTCAGTGGTGTGCCTGGGGTATCGGACGTGTATCTGGGAATATCGGAAGTGTTCTGAGAGTATCAAGTGTGCAGAGGTGTCGGAGGTGTACATGGGAGTGTCGGAGGTGTGCCTGGGAGTGTCAAGGTGTACCTGGGAGTGTCAGAGGTGTGCCTGGCAGTGTCAGGAGGTGTGCCTGGCAGTGTCAGAGGTGTACCTGTGGTTGTCAGAGGTGTGCCTGGGAGTGTCGGTGGGTGCCGGAAGTGTCAAGGTGTGCCTGGGAATATCAGGTGTATCTGCAGAGATATTGGAAGTGTTCTGGGGAGTATCTGAGGTGTGCCTTGGAGTGTCGGAGGTGTGCCGGGAGTGTCACAGGTGTGCAGTGTGTCAGGGTGTGCCTGGCAGTGTCAGAGGTGTGCCTGGGGTGTTAGAGGTGTGCCTGTGAGTGTCAGGGGTGTGCCTGGGGTGTCAGTGGAATGCCTGGGGTGCAAGGGTGTACCTGGGGTATCGGAGGTGTGCCTGGGAATATCAGGTGTTCTGGGGAGTGATAGAGGTGTGCCTGGGGTGTCGGAGGTGTGCCTGGAAGTGTCAGGGTGCCTGGGGTGTCAGGAGTGTGCCTGGCAGTGTCTGGGGTGTGCCTGGCAGTGTCAGAGGTGTGCCTGGGGTGTCAGGGGTGTGCATGGGGAGTGTGGGGTGTGCCTGGGGTGTCAGGGGTGTGCCTGGGAGTGTCAGTGGTGTACCTGGGAGTATCGGACGTGTATCTGGGAATATCGGAGTGTTCCTGAGGAGTATCAGAGGTGTACCTGGGGTGTCAGGTGTGCCGAGTGTCAAGGTGTGCCTAGAGGTGTGCCTGGCAGTGTCAGAGGTGTGCCTGGCAGTGTCAGAGGTGTGCCTGTGAGTGTCAGGGGTGTGCCTGGGGTGTCAGTGGGTACCTGGGGAGTGTCAAGGGTGTGCCTGGGAATATCGGAGGTGTATCTGGGAATATTGGAAGTGTTCCTGGGAGTATCTGAGGTGTGCCTTGGAGTGTCGGGTGTACCTGGGAGTGTCACAGGTGTACCTGGCAGTGTCAGAGGTGTGCCTGGCAGTGTCAGAGGTGTGCCTGGGAGTGTCAGAGGGTGTGCCTGTGAGTGTGAGAGGTGTACCTGGAGTGTCAGTGGAGTGCCTGGGGAGTGTCAAGGTGTGCCTGGGGTTCGGAGGTGTGCCTGGGAATATCGGAGGTGTTCTGGG